>NW_027602233.1:0-44000 GCF_053455715.1 Rhinoraja longicauda | reverse complement strand
GTTTACATTGTGAAGTTCACTGTGTCTGAGTTATTGATCAGAGTGAACACCCGCTCCTGTGGACACGTCTCGCTGTGGAGTCTGTCACAGTCGGATTCCTCCACCTGTTGGTCAATAATTGGATCGATCTCCTGAACCAGTGGCCGCGGATCTACCGGCGTGTGTTGTTACCGAACTGAGGAATGAATCCATTAACGGAGCCGCTCTGCTGCCGGATCCTAAGTTGTCCCTGCCTTTCTCTGGAACACTCCTCGTCCCCATCAGATGCCGAGTTCCCCGAGCCCTGGTTAAACGCGGCCGGTCACGGTTAAGTCTGTGAAACCGGCCCCATCAGAGACTGTGAACAGGGTTAACTGTAGACAGGACCATTCCGCCTATTGTAGCGGGCGGCTGCTCGTTCCCTCCCCGCCCTTTACCCCGCCCGTCGCCTTATCTCCTCTCCCCTGAAGCAGGCAGGTCGGGCACAGTCGGAGCCGGGTCTGACATTGTTAAAACCTGCAGCCGCGCACCGACTCCAACACTCCTGATCTCCAGCTGAAAGTGGAGCCGGTGTTCAGCCCCGGAGACCGTGTTCAGTAATGCCCAATGTCCGCTCCCCTTCTCTTTCCGCAGTGAATTTAGTGGCGATTGTGATCCTGTCCCGGGGAAAGTGCGGCCTCTCCACCTGCACCACTCGCTACCTGGTGGCCATGGCAGCGGCCGATCTACTCACCCTGATCACCGAGGTCATTTTGTATCAGATCCGATACCATTACTTTTATTGGAGTTTCCTGTCCATCACCCCTGTGTGCAGTGTTAACAATGTACTGAGCTATTCAGCAACAGACTGTTCTGTCTGGTTCACCGTCACTTTCACCTTTGATCGCTTTGCCGCCATTTGTTGCCAGAAGCTGAAAACTAAATATTGCACCGGGAAAACTGCGGCTGCGGTTCTCGCCACAGCCGGCGTTCTGCTGTGTCTGAAAAACGTTCCCCGCCACTTCACACAGGAACCCTGGACAACCATCGACAATGTCCCGTGGGGCTGTGCCACGGTGGAGAGTTATTACACTGACCCCGGGTGGGTGGCATTTGACTGGATCGACACGGTTTTAACTCCGCTCCTCCCTTTCGCTGTGATCCTGCTGCTCAACGCTCTGACAGTCCGGCACATTTTAGTGGCCAGTCGGGTCCGTCAGGGGCTGAGGGGTGAGAGCAAGGGGGAGAAGCGCAGTGACCCGGAGATGGAGAGCAGGAGGAGGTCTGTGGTTTTACTCTTCACCATCTCCGGCAGCTTCATCCTCCTGTGGATGACGACGGTTGTAGAATTCGTCTATTATCAGATCACAGGGATTGGGAATGATCTGAATGATTCCCAATGGATCTTTAACTACGTCGGGTATTTGCTGAGGAATCTCAGCTGCTGCACCAACACATTTATTTACGCGGCGACCCAGTCCAAGTTCAGGGAGCAGGTGAAGAGCGCGGTGAAATATCCGCTCACCTCAGCGCTGCGGCTCATTAATAAACCCGCGCCCTGAGCGCATCCCAGAGGGCGGCCGCAGTCTCTCCGCTCCGGGCTCCGGCTCCTCACATTCACCGCCGCATCTTCCAGCTGTCAGTCCCGGGCGGATGATCCCATCGCCGGCCCCGCTCCGGGACCCCCAGCCCCTCACATTCACCCAATCGCCCCCTTGGTCAAAGATGCAGATTAAGCAGAAAAAATAACACCATTGCCTGTCATATATATTGATCATTTTTAATGACAGTCCCTGATCATTGAAGTGTTTATTTCAGTTTCTACCCCCTCATGCTCAACCCCCCCCCCCCCCCTCCACACTGGGGACCGGTCAGGGGTAGGGTGGGGTGGGCTCTCTCTCTCTCTCATCCTCTCCCCCCCCTCTCTCTACCCCGCTCTTTCTCTCTCTCTCCTCCCTCCCTCTCTCTCTCTCTCTCTCTCTCTCTCTCTCTCTCTCTCTCTCTCTCTCTCTCTCTCTCTCTCTCTCTCTCTCTCTCTCTCTCTCTCTCTCTCTCTCTCTCTCTCTCTCTCTCTCTCTCTCTCTCTCTCTCTCTCTCTCTCTCTCTCTCTCTCTCTCTTTCTCTCTCTCTTCCTCCTATCCTCCTATCTCTCCCACCCCTCTCTCTCTTCTTTCTCCCTCTCTCTCTCTCTCCACTTAATTTTCATAAATTTATAATAATAAACGATATTAATATTTGATACCCTGCCCCCCCATCCACTGTAACAAAATTAACAATATATTAAGCCAATATTTGTTATCCCCTCTCTCTCCCTCCCCTCTCCCCTCTCCCTCTCTCTCCTCTTTCTCTCCCCCTCCACTTTATAAGAAAACATTAAAAATAATAAATTAAACTTAACTAATATTTGATACCCCCTCAAATATTAGGGGGGTATTAGGGGGGAGCTCTTTCTCCCCTGTCCACTCTCCCTCTCCACCCTTTCTCTCTCTTTTCCCCCCCTTTCTCTCTCTCTCCCCCTCTCTCAATCTTTCCCTCACCCCTCTCTCTCTCCTCCCCCCCCCCCTCTCTCTTTCCCCCCTTTTCTCTCTCCCCCTGTGTTATCACAGTCAGTGAAAATGGCGAGCAGGAATTAATGCAGGAAATTTTTCAAATTGGAAAGAGAGCTGAGAAATAGCAAATGGTGTTTCTTGCAGCACATTTCCCTCCTCCCTTTCTCTTCTCCCTCCATCCTTACTGCTGTCCCCTCTTTGAGCTGTGACTCTCTCCTCCTATCCTCCCTATTCTCTCTCTCTGTGTGAACCTTTCACCCCCTTACCCCTCCCTCCCCTCTCATTCCTCACTCCATCTCTCCCTCAGTTTCTCTCTATCTATCTGAGGCGGCTCGATTGTAATCATGTAGAGTAATGGCGACATCAAGTGGACGTCAAGGGAACTGCAAACAAGCGTGGCCTCCCTCACCAACGCCTTGTAAACTGATCTAACGCCCCAACATCTGCACTTAATACCGTAACAAATGAAAGACATCGTGCCCAAACTTCACAGATATCCATCCTAAATGCCTCACGCTATTCCAACCGCCCACTTCCCCAGCTGATCAGAATCCCAACCTCATTCTTAATATGTATCTTGGCAATCTACCATCCCACCTGCATTAAATTGTATTTGTAAAGTTAGTAATCATTCCTTGCACCATCTGAATCAATTCGTTGATATAGATGACAGACAGCAATTGTTCCACCGCTGTGTCTGTCAATAGTCACGGACCTGCCAGTCATAAAGTGTGGAATGGTTAATTCGGTTTGTAGATTCCATGAATCTGTTGTGACCTGCTGTGTGTTCAATGTAAACCAACATCTCCTGTTCCTTGTATCTACATTCTTTATCTCCATGGTGCGGAACAGAATATAAATGTTGAGCAGGGACGTGCTATATTCAAACGACAGAAGTCAATAAATCACAACTAAACCACGAATTGGACGTTATATGGAAAATATGCATATTTCATGGGTCTCTGGGTTGTCACGCCTTTCATTAGTCATTGGAGCTCTCTCCCTTAACTCAAGCCCAATGCCAAACCGCAGTAGCAGCTTCACCCTGAAGACATCAACATCTTACCAAAGCTTGCAGGAAGCAGTTTTCATTTGGATGAAGATTAATTGGCTGAAAGTGCCGTTGATATCCTGGTACGTTCTTCTGCATTCTGGTTGTAAAATATAAAAATGTGCGTTTTTGCAGATCCGTTCACTGCAGCCCTATTTGTGAGATTTTCGATAAACTATCCTGAGATCTTCACACGCTTGTAACATGTAGCACGGACCTGAGTTCGATATTGCTTCTTGCATCCTTAACCACTTGATCACACTTTACACTTTTCTCATTGGTTTCCTTTAGTGAAACTGGCCTTTTCATTGTCGGATGTGGTCAGAATGGGGGGTTTGGAGCGTAGCCTTCAGATCCCAGTATCTACTGATTTGGAAGCAACACCGGTCAATGAGGCAAGTTTATACCCAGTTGTCCCTCTGTTCTGTGGATGGATGGATGGATGTTAGCACTGTCCCCTGTCTCTCGCCTACTCTCTCTCCCTCTCCCTCTCTCTCTCTCTCTCTCTCTCTCTCTCTCTCTCTCTCTCTCTCTCTCTCTCTCTCTCTCTCTCTCTCTCTCTCTCTCTCTCTCCTCTCTCTCTCTCTCTCTCTCTCTCTCTCTCTCTCCCTCTCTTCCCCTATATTTATTCCAGCTGCTACATATTCCAAAATGCAGATTGTATTTGTTCAAGTTATGAATCCTACATAAATAAATATTTTGGATAAAACACACAACTCTTGTTTATTCTTTATCCCATAATCAATAAAAGAGGCAAGTGCTCTCTCTCTCTCTCAACACACACACAGGTCTGTGCCTCTCTCTCTCTCTCTCTCTCTCCTCTCTCTCTCTCTCTCTCTCTCTCTCTCTCTCTCTCTCTCTCTCTCCTCTCTCTCTCTCTCTCTCTCTGACTCTCTATATTTATTCCAGTTGGCACATATTCCAAAATGCAGATTGTATCAGTTCAATTTAGGAATCCTACACAAAAAAATCATTCCCCCCCCCCCCCGGCAACAGATGACGCTCTGCGCTGTGGCGCGGCGGCCAATCAGCGGTCTCGTTCTGCCCAGGCAACAGGAGATGCAAAAGGCATGTGCGCGGCGGCCAATCAGAGTTGCTCTTTCCACCCTGGCAACAGACGACGACAAAGGCATCGGCGCGGCGGCCACTCAGAGGTCCGTTATACCCTGTGGGCGCGGCGGCCACTCAGAGGTCCCGTTATACCCTGTGGGCGCGGCGGCCACTCAGAGGTCCCGTTATACCCTGTGGGCGCGGTGGCCAATCAGAGGTACTCTTTCTCCCCTGGCGTCAGATAACGCTTTTGCGCTGCAGCGCGGTGACCAATCAGAGGTGCTCCTCTCCTGGGAACAGATGACGCCATAGACATGGGCGCGGCGGCCAATCATTGGTCGCTTTAAAACCCTGGCAACAAATGACGCCATAGACTTTGGCGCGGCGGCCAATCAGCGGTGCTCTTTCTCCCCTAGGATCAGATGACGCATTGCGCTGTGGCGCGGTGACACAATCAGCGGCGTTCCTTCTCCAAGCACTACATGACGCTTATAGACCATGGCGCGGCAGCCAATCAGAGATCCCTTTTTAGTCCTGGCATCAGATGACGCCTTAAGGCCCGCCATTTTAGTAAGCAAATCCGCCGTGCATTAAGAGGGAGTTAGATGTGGCCCTTGTGGCTAAAGGGATCAGGGGGTATGGAGAGAAGGCAGGTACAGGATACTGAGCTGGATGATCAGCCATGATCATATTGAATGGCGGTGCGTACAGGCTCGAAGGGCCGAATGGCCTCCTCCTGCACCTATTGTCTATGTTTCTGTTTCTACAAATTAAAGCCCGTAGCTTTTTGAGTTTGTTTGTACGTGGGTGAATCTCTCTCTCTCTCTCCTCCCCTCCCCTCCCTCCCTCCCCCTCCCCCCCTCCCTCCCTCCCTCCCTCCCTCCCCTCTCCCTCTCCCTCCCTCCCTCCCTCTCCCCTCCCTCCCTCCCTCCCTCCCTCCCTCCCTCCCTCCCTCTCCCTCCCTACCTCCCTCCCCCTCCCTCTCTCCCTCCCTCCCTCCCTCTCCCTCCCTCCCTCCCTCTCTCCCTCCCTTCCTCCCTCCCTCCCTCTCTCTCCCTCCCTCCCTCTCTCTCTCCCCCTCTCTCTCCCTCCCTCCCTCCCTCCCTCTCCCTCTCTCCCCCTCCCTCCCTCTCTCTCCCTCCCTCCCTCCCCTCCCTCTCTCTCTCTCCCCTCCCTCCCTCCCTCCCTTTCTCAAACTCTCCAAAACTATCTCCACTTTATTCCAGAGCTCAGGGCTACACAGTAGAAGCAATGATCACATTGGAGTGACCAGACCATGAAGGCAGCTTCGGCCCTTGTTTTACATTCACACCTCCAACCATGTCCACAATAGAGGCGATGGATGATCACAGCTTGCAACCGGCTACATTCCCCTGTAGTCAGGTATCTTTGCAAACAACATCCCTTGCCTTTTGCAGTATATTCCTTTGGCCACATTTCTTCAGTCATGGCCTCCCATCATATTTTGCCCCCATGTGGCCTCCGAGAATGTGTACTGCAAAAGCCAGCGCAGACAGACAGACGAGTTGTTTGCAAAGATACATGAGGACAGGGAATGTGGCTAGTTTTAAATCTGTGACAGAGAGTTTGAATCTGGCTATTGAACCTCTGGCAGAACTAATAAGATCAGATTCAGACATTAAAGGATTTAAAGTAATCAGGAAGATCACAAAATTACTTTATTTGCAGATGATGTCTTAATTTGTCTTACTAGACCATTGGAATCCTTAAGAAAATTATATTTCAGATTGGAAGAATACGGGGAAAGTATCAGGATATAAAATTAATAAAGATAAAACTGAAATATTGCCTCTTTTTGAAGGCAATTATAACCAATGTAAAAGAGAAAGTCAGTTTAAATGGCAAAAAGAAGGCATTAAGTACTTAGGAGTTAAAGTAGATAATAAGTTAAATAATTTGTATAAATTAAATTATAAACCACTAATAAAAAAAATAGATGAGGACCTGAAGAAATGGATGAATCTTCCAAATTACATTGCTAGGGAGAGTGAAACTGTATTAAGATGAATATTTTTCCGAGGATACAGTATTTATTCCAAACACTGCCTATACCTTTGCTAAATAATTTTTTTCAAGAATTGAACAAAATTGTGAGAATTTTCTTTGGAAAGGTAAAATGCCAAGAGTGTCTCTGGAAAAAATTAACATGGAAATTTGAATTAGGTGGACTGCAATTACCAAATTAAAAAAATTATTATCTGGCAGCACAAATGAGTTTTATTTCATCCTTTTATCAAGAGGGTGGAAAAACAGCATGGGTTAAAATTGAAATGGATAAAATAAAAGTGTTATGTCCAGAAGAATTTATATATAAATGGAAAGCAAAGCTATTCGTTAAGGATAAAGAGTCACCTTTGCTAAAACATTTAATTAATACATTGTTGAAAACAGTTAAAGTTAATGATAAAAGATTTGTTTTAACAGCTAAAACTCCATTAATAAAAAATAGATTATTGCCGTTTGCTTGGAATAATCAAATACTACAAGTCTGGGAACAGAAGGGTATTATAAATATAGGAGATTGCTACGAAGGAAATAACTTTTTGACATCTTCTCAATTGAGAAATAAATATCAAATTCCAGGGAATAGTATTTTTTTCTATTATCAATTACAATCTTTTTTAAGGGAAAAGTTAGGTAATTCAATGTCTCTATTTCAGAATAAAGGAATTGAAACCCTGATTCAGGGCAAGGGAATAAAAAAAATTATATCATCAATGTATAAAATTATTACAAAAATCTAGTCCAAAGATAGGAATTCAAAAATCAAGACAAGATGGGAAACAGATCTTAATATTATCATTGATGAACCAAGTTGAGAAAGACTGTGTTTAGATAGTATGAAAAATACTATTAATGTGAGATATAGTTTAGTACAATATAATTTTTTACCATCAACTATATTTAACCCCAGAAAATATTTAACAATTTAAAACCAAACTCATCTGAAATTTGTTTTAGATGCAACCAAGACGTGGGTACTTTTTTACACTCCACATGGGCATTTCCGAAGGCAACTCCTTTTTGGAAAGACACCTAAAACATTTTTTGGAACAATTGATGAATAAGATCATACCAATGGATTCAAGGTTGTTTTTATTGGGAGATACAAAAGGAATATTACCAAAGCTAATTTTAGATAAACATCAGGAAAGATTTCTCAAAATAGCAATAGCAGTAGCAAAAAAATGTGTAGCGGTCACTTGGAAAGATCAAAATGAAATAAGATTTGAAAGATGGTTTGCAGAAATGTGTAGTTGTATCCCATTAGAAAAAGCTACGTATAATCTGAGAAATGGATATGACTTCTTCTTGAAGGTGTGGAACCCATTCATTTTAAAAGCTAGGATTAAGAATTGGAAATATTTAAATTCAGGATTGTTTTGATACCTTTAATAAGAATTTAATAAGAAATTACCCGGAAGTGTCTCATTCTGGACTCCAGGTTTCTTTCTTTCTCTCTTTCTTTTTCTTTTTCTTTTTCCTTCTTTTTAACTGGGCGGGTGGGGGGGAAGATGGGGTGGTGGGAGGGGAGATAATACAGAACAATACATGTATAATCGAACACTGAAAAAGTCTGGTCTACCCCAACAGCTGCTGACGACCTTCTACCGCTGCACCATAGAGAGCATCCTAACGCATGGCATCCCTGTGTGGTACCTCAGCTGCACGGAGCAGAAAGGAAAGCTCTACAGCGGGTAGTCCATAGAGCTCAGAGGGCCATCGGAACACAGCTACCAGACTTGGAGGGCATCTACAACACACGATGCCTCAGAAAAGCCACCAGCATCCACAAAGACTCTTCACACCCCTGCAACAGTCTGTTCGAACTCCTTCCATCGGGCAGACGATACAAGGCCTTCTATGCCCGCACCTACCAGACTCAGGAACAGCTTCATCCCCAGGGCCATAGCTGCTATGACCGGTCCTGCTGAGCCGGATGGCCACAACGCATAGATCAACTTGCACTTTACCCCCCTGTCTAAAAAACTGTTACAACTGTTTCATTTCGTTGGGTTGCTGCTGTCTAAATTACCTAAATTATTGCATCGTATGGGAGGCGCATTCCCAATCTCATTGTACCCCTGGGTACAATGACAATAAAGATATATTGTATTGTATTGTATTGTATAATGTAGTTATTATTGCTTACTATGAAATGTAACTTGTATGAGTTCTGTTAAAACTTAAATAAAATTTATTAAAAAAATAAATAAAAAGAGAGTTTGAATCTGTGGGATTCTCTGCCTCAGAGGGCAGTGGAGACCAATTCTCTGAATACATTCAAGAGAGAGCTAGATAGAGCTCTTAAGGATAGCGGAGTCAGGGGGTATGGGGAGAAGGCAGGAACGGGGTACTGATTGAGAATGATCAGCCATGATCACATTGAATGGCGGTGCGTACAGGCTCGAAGGCCCGAATGGCCTCCTCCTGCACCTATTGTCTATTGAAACATACAGAATAGTGAAAGGCTTGAATAGAGAGGATGCGGAGAGGATGTTTCCACTGGTGGGAGAGTCTAGGACTAGTCATAGCCTCAGAATTAAAGGACAGAGAGTCCTTTAGGAAGGAGATGAGGAGAGATTTCTTTAGTCAGAGGGTGATGAATCTGTGGGAATTCTTTGCCACAGAAGGCTGTGGAGGGCAAGTCGGTGGATATTTGTAAGGCAGAGATAGATAGATTCTGAATTAGTACAGGTGTCAGAGGTTATGGGGAGAAGGCAGGAGAATGGGGTTTGGAGAGAGAGATAGGTCAGCCATGATTGAATGCAGAGTAGACCTGATGGGCCGAATGGCCCAATTCTACTCCTAATCATGACAACGGCGAGCCGAGGCCTAGCTGGTGGAGTTTGGTGACGAGCTTGGTGGGGGATGAGCGTGTTGAAGGCAGAGCTAGAGTCAATGAGTAGCATCCTCGCGTACGTGCCCTGTCTCTCCAGGTGAGTCAGGACAGTGCGAAGAGCCAGAGAGATGGCGTCCTCTGTGGGATGTGTTTGCACATTGACGCGAGTCCAGTGAGTCAGTGATGCTGGATTTGATGTGTGAGAGGGCCAGCCTTTCAAAGCCACTTCTGGATAAATGTGAGGTTGTCCACTTTGGTGGCAAGAACGGGAAAGCAGACTATTATCTGAATGGTGGCCGATTAGGAGAAGGGGAGACGCAACGAGACCTGGGTGTCGTGGTGCACCAGTCATTGAAAGTAGGCATGCAGGTGCAGCGGGCAGTGGAGAAAGCCAATGGTATGTTGGCATTCATAGGGAGGGGATTTGAGTACAGGAGCAGGGAGGTTCTGCTGCAGTTGCACAGGGCATTGGTGAGACCGCACCTGGAGTATTGCGTACCGTTTTGGTCTCCTAGTTTGAGTTTAGGAGCAAAGGGGTCCTTCTGCAGTCGTACAGGGCCCTGGTGAGACCGCACCTGGAGTATTGCGTACAGTTTTGGTCTCCTAATCTGAGGAAAGACATTCTTGCCATAGAGGGAGTACAGAGAAGGTTCACTAGATTGATTCCTGGGATGGCAGGACTTTCATATGAAGATAGACTGGATAGACTCGGCTTGTACTCGCTGGAATTTAGAAGATTGAGGGGAGAAACGTACAAAATTCTTAAGGGGTCGGACAGGCTAGATGCGGGAAGATTGTTCCCGATGTTGGGGAAGTCCAGAACCAGGGGTCACAGTTTAAGGATAAAGGGGAAGTCTTTTAGGACCGAGATGAGAATGTTTTTTTCACACAGAGAGTGGGTACTGATTGAGAGTGGTGAATCTGTGGAATTCTCTGCCACAGAAGGTAGTTGAGGCCAGTTCATTGGCTATATTTAAGAGGGAGTTAGATGTGGCCCTTGTGGCTAAAGGGATCAGGGGGTATGGAGAGAAGGCAGGTACAGGCTACTGAGCTGGATGATCAGCTATGATCATATTGAATGGCGGTGCGTACAGGCTCAAAGGGCCGAATGGCCTACTCCTGCACCTATTTTCTATGTTTCTAACATGCCCCATCTACACTAGTCCCACCTGCCCACACCGCCCAACATGCCCCATCTACACTCGTCCCACCTGCCCACACCGCCCAACATGCCCCATCTACACTTGTCCCACCTGCCCGCAACGACCAACATGCCCCATCTACACTAGTCCCACCTGCCCACACCGCACAACATGCCCCATCTACACTAGTCCCACCTGCCCACACTGACCAACATGCCTGTTTATAATTTAAAGCTCGTAGCTTATTGATAAATTTATAAATTAAACCTCGTAGCTTTTTGAGTTTGTTTGTGTGTGTGTGAATCTCTCTCTCTCTCTCTCCTCTCTCTCCCCTTCCCTCTCTCTCTCCCCCTCCTCTCTCCCCACCTCTTGCTATTAAAAGATATTTTATAAATGAAAGCTCGTAGCTTTTCGATAACTTTATAAATTAAAGCTCGTAGCTTTATGATAAATTTAACATTTTAAAGCTCGTAGTTTTTTGATAAATTTATAAATTAAAGCTCGTAGCTTTTTGATAAATTTATAAATTAAAGCTCGTAGCTTTTTGATAAATTTATTTTATTTGATAAATTCCACTGGAGTTCTCTGCGAGTGGAACTCTCTGCCACAGAAGGTAGTTGAGGCCAGTTCATTGGCTAAATTTAAGAGGGAGTTAGATGTGGCCCTTGTGGCTAAAGGGATCAGGGGGTATGGAGAGAAGGCAGGTACAGGATACTGAGCTGGATGATCAGCCATGATCATATTGAATGGCGGTGCGTACAGGCTCGAAGGGCCGAATGGCCGACTCCTGCACCTATTGTCTATGTTTCTGTTTCTATAAATTAAAGCTCGTAGCTTTTTGAGTTTGTTTGTACGTGGGTGAATCTCTCTCTCTCTCTCTCTCCCTCCCTCCCTCCCTCCCTCTCCCTCCCTCCATCCCTCCCTCCCTCCCTCCCTCCCTCCCTCCCTCCCTCCCTCCCTCCCTCCCCCCTCTCTCTCCCTCCCTCCCTCCCTCCCTCCCTCCCTCCCTCCCTCCCTCCCTCCCTCCCTCTCCCTCCCTCCCTCCCTCCCTCCCTCCCTCCCTCCCTCCCTCCCTCCCTCCCTCCCTCCCTACCTCTCTCTCCCTCCCTCCCTCCCTCTCTCTCCCCTCCCTCCCTCCCTCCCTCCCTCCCTCCCTCCCTCCCTCCCTCCCTCCCTTTCTCAAACTCTCCAAAACTATATTAAAAAGAAAAATCTCCACTTTATTCCTGAGCTCAGGGCTACACAATAGAAGCAATGATCACATTGGAGTGACCAGACATGAAGGCAGCTCCGGCCCTTGTTTTACATTCACACCTCCAACCATGTCCACAATAGAGGCGATGGATGATCACAGCTTGCAACCGGCTACATTCCCTGTAGTCAGGTATCTTTGCAAACAACATCCCTTGCCTTTTGCAGTATATTCCTTTGGCCACATTTTCTTCAGTCATGGCCTCCCATCATATTTTGCCCCCATGTGGCTCCGAGAATGTGTACTGCAAAAGCCAGCGCAGACAGACAGACGAGTTGTTTGCAAAGATACCTGAGGACAGGGAATGTGGCTAGTTTTAAATCTGTGACAGAGAGTTTGAATCTGGCTATTGAACCTCTGGCAGAACTAATAAGATCAGATTCAGACATTAAAGGATTTAAAGTTAATCAGGAAGATCACAAAATTACTTTATTTGCAGATGATGTCTTAATTTGTCTTACGAGACCATTGGAATCCTTAAGAAAATTATATTTCAGATTGGAAGAATACGGGAAAGTATCAGGATATAAAATTAATAAAGATAAAACTGAAATAATGCCTCCTTTTGAAGGCAATTATGACCAATGTAAAAGAGAAAGTCAGTTTAAATGGCAAAAAGAAGGCATTAAGTACTTAGGAGTTAAAGTAGATAATAAGTTAAATAATTTGTATAAATTAAATTATAAACCACTAATAAAAAAAATAGATGAGGACCTGAAGAAATGGATGAATCTTCCAATTACATTGCTAGGGAGAGTGAACTGTATTAAGATGAATATTTTTCCGAGGATACAGTATTTATTCCAAACACTGCCTATACCTTTGCCAAATATTTTTTTTCAAGAATTGAACAAAATTGTGAGGCATTTTCTTTGGAAAGGTAAAATGCCAAAAGTGTCTCTGGAAAAATTAACATGGAAATTTGAATTAGGTGGACTGCAATTACCAAATTTTAAAAATTATTATCTGGCAGCACAAATGAGTTTTATTTCATCCTTTTATCAAAAGGGTGGAAAAACAGCATGGGTTAAAATTGAAATGGATAAAATAATAGAGTTATGTCCAGAAGAATTTATATATAAATGGAAAGCGAAGCTATTAGTTAAGGATAAAGAGTCACCTTTGCTAAAACATTTAATTAATACATTGTTGAAAACAGTTAAAGTTAATGATAAAAGATTTGTTTTAACAGCTAAAACTCCATTAGTAAAAAATAGATTATTGCCGTTTGCTTGGAATAATCAAATACTACAAGTCTGGGAACAGAAGGGTATTATAAATATAGGAGATTGCTACGAAGGAAATAACTTTTTGACATTTTCTCAATTGGGAAATAAATATCAAATTCCAGGGAATAGTATTTTTTTCTATTATCAATTACAATCTTTTTTAAGGGAAAAGTTAGGTCATTCAATGTCTCTATTTCAGATTAAAGGAATTGAAACCCTGATTCAGGGCAAGGGAATAAAAAAAATTATATCATCAATGTATAAATTATTACAAAAATCTAGTCCAAAGATAGGAATTCAAAAATCAAGACAAAGATGGGAAACAGATCTTAATATTATCATTGATGAACCAAGTTGGGAAAGACTGTGTTTAGATCGTATGAAAAATACTATTAATGTGAGATATAGTTTAGTACAATATAATTTTTTACATCAACTATATTTAACCCCAGAAAAAATTAAACAATTTAAAACCAAACTCATCTGAAATTTGTTTTAGATGCAACCAAGACGTGGGTACTTTTTTACACTCCACATTGGGCATTTCCGAAGGCAACTCTTTTTTGGAAAGACCTAAAACATTTTTTGGAACAATTGATGAATAAGATCATACCAATGGATTCAAGGTTGTTTTTATTGGGAGATACAAAAGGAATATTACCAAAGCTAATTTTAGATAAACATCAGGAAAGATTTCTCAAAATAGCAATAGCAGTAGCAAAAAAATGTGTAGCGGTCACTTGGAAAGATCACAATGAAATAAGATTTGAAAGATGGTTTGCAGAAATGTGTAGTTGTATCCCATTAGAAAAAGCTACGTATAATCTGAGAAATGGATATGACTTCTTCTTGAAGGTGTGGAACCCATTCATTTTAAAGCTAGGATTAAGAATTGAAAATATTTAAATTCAGGATTGTTTTGATACCTTTAATAAGAATTTAATAAGAAATTACCCGGAAGTGTCTCATTCTGGACTCCAGGTTTCTTTCTTTCTCTCTTTCTTTTTCTTTTTCTTTTTCCTTCTTTTTAACTGGGGGGGTGGGGGGAAGAAGGGGGGGTGGTGGGAGGGGAGATAATACAGAACAATACATGTATAATCGAACACTGAAGAAGTCTGGTCTACCCCAAAAGCTGCTGACGACCTTCTACCGCTGCACCATAGAGAGCATCCTAACGCATGGCATCCCTGTGTGGTACCTCAGCTGCACGGAGGCAGAAAGGAAAGCTCTACAGCGGGTAGTCCATAGAGCTCAGAGGGCCATCGGAACACAGCTACCAGACTTGGAGGGCATCTACAACACACGATGCCTCAGAAAAGCCACCAGCATCCACAAAGACTCTTCACACCCCCGCAACAGTCTGTTCGAACTCCTTCCATCGGGCAGATGATACAAGGCCTTCTACGCCCGCACCTCCAGACTCAGGAACAGCTTCATCCCCAGGGCCATAGCTGCTATGAACCGGTCCTGCTGAGCCGGATGGCCACAACGCATAGATCAACTTGCACTTTACCCTGTCTAAAAACTGTTACAACTGTTTTGTTTCGTTGGGTTGCTGCTGTCTAAATTACCTAAATTATTGCATCGTATGGGAGGCGCATTCCCAATCTCATTGTACCCCTGGGTACAATGACAATAAAGATATATTGTATTGTATTGTATTGTATAATGTAGTTACTATTGCTTACTATGAAATGTAACATGTATGAGTTCTGTTAAAACTTAAATAAAATTTATTTTAAAATAATTTAAAAAAGAGAGTTTGAATCTGTGGCATTCTCTGCCTCAGAGGGCAGTGGAGGCCAATTCTCTGAATACATTCAAGAGAGAGCTAGATAGAACTCTTAAGGATAGCGGAGTCAGGGGGTATGGGGAGAAGGCAGGAACGGGGTACTGATTGAGAATGATCAGCCATGATCACATTGAATGGCGGTGCGTACAGGCTCGAAGGGCCAAATGGCCTCCTCCTGCACCTATTGTCTATTGAAACATACAGAATAGTGAAAGGCTTGGATAGAGTGGATGTGGAGAGGATGTTTCCACTAGTGGGAGAGTCTAGGACTAGTCATAGCCTCAGAATTAAAGGACAGAGAGTCCTTTAGGAAGGAGATGAGGAGAGATTTCTTTCGTCAGAGGGTGGTGAATCTGTGGGATTCTTTGCCACAGAAGGCTTTGGAGGGCAAGTCGGTGGATATTTGTAAGGCAGAGATAGATAGATTCTGAATTAGTACAGGTGTCAGAGGTTATGGGGAGAAGGCAGGAGAATGGGGTTGGGAGAGAGAGATAGGTCAGCCATGATTGAATGGCAGAATAGACCTGATGGGCCAAATGGCCCAATTCTACTCCTATCATGATATCGGCGAGCCAAGGCCTAGCTGGTGGAGTTTGGTGACGAGCTTGGTGGAGGATGAGCGTGTTTGAAGGCAGAGCTAGCTAGAGTCAATGAGTAGCATCCTCGCGTACGTGCCCTGTCTCTCCAGGTGAGTCAGGACAGTGCGAAGAGCCAGAGAGATGGCGTCCTCTGTGGATGTGTTTGCACATTGACGCGAGTCCAGTGAGTCAGTGATGCTGGATTTGATGTGTGAGAGGGCGAGCCTTTCAAAGCACTTCTGGATAAATGTGAGGTTGTCCACTTTGGTGGCAAGAACGGGAAAGCAGACTATTATCTGAATGGTGGCCGATTAGGAGAAGGGGAGACGCAACGAGACCTGGGTGTCGTGGTGCACCAGTCATTGAAAGTAGGCATGCAGGTGCAGCGGGCAGTGGAGAAAGCCAATGGTATGTTGGCATTCATAGGGAGGGGATTTGAGTACAGGAGCAGGGACGTTCTGCTGCAGTTGTACAGGGCATTGGTGAGACCGCACCTGGAGTATTGCGTACCGTTTTGGTCTCCTAGTTTGAGTTTAGGAGCAAAGGGGTCCTTCTGCAGTTGTACAGGGCCCTGGTGAGACCGCACCTGGAGTATTGCGTACAGTTTTGGTCTCCTAATCTGAGGAAAGACATTCTTGCCATAGAGGGAGTACAGAGAAGGTTCACCAGATTGATTCCTGGGATGGCAGGACGTTCATATGAAGATAGACTGGATAGACTCGGCTTGTACTCGCTGGAATTTAGAAGATTGAGGGGAGAAACGTACAAAATTCTTAAGGGGTCGGACAGGCTAGATGCGGGAAGATTGTTCCCGATGTTGGGGAAGTCCAGAACAAGGGGTCACAGTTTAAGGATAAAGGGGAAGTATTTTAGGACCGAGATGAGAACTTTTTTTTCACACAGAGAGTGGGTACTGATTGAGAACGATCAGCCGCGATCACATTGAATGGCGGTACATACAGGCTCGAAGGGCCGAATGGCCTCCTCCTGTACCTATTGTGAGAGAGAGGAGGGTGAGAGAGAGAGGGAAGGGGAGCCAGCAAGCAAGGACAAACATTGACACAAAGAAACAGTGAGCACATGTGGCGGCCATTTTGTTGAAAGAAACAGTGAGCACATGTGGCCCTTCATAAGCCCACAACTTCCCCAAGGCTCAGCGATCCCACCAATGATCAATTAGCAGCCCGCCCGACGGGCGACATTGTCCACACCCAGTCTCCACCTCTTGCTATTAAAAGATATTTTATAAATTAAAGCTCGTAGCTTTTTGAGGTATAAAATATCTTTTTAATAACAAGATTAAATAGCTCTCCCCCTTCTCTTTCCCCTCCTCTCTCTCTCCCCCCTCTCTCCCCCTCCTCTCTCTCCCCTCCTCTCTCTCCCCCTCCTCTCTCTCCCCTCCTCTCTCTTCCCCTCCTCTCTCCCTCCCTCCCTCTGTCACTCCATCCCTCCCTCTCTCCCTCCCTCCCTCCCTCTCTCTCCCAAACAAAAAACTATGAGCTTTAATTTATAAAATATCTTTTAATAGCAAGAGGTGGATAGCCATCATGCCCCATCTACACTAGTCCCACCCGCCCACACCGACTAACATGCCCCATCTACACTAGTCCCACCCGCCCACACCGACCAACATGCCCCATCTACACTGGTCCCACCCGCCCACACCGTCCAACATGCCCCATCTACACTAGTCCCACCTGCCCACACTGACCAACATGCCCCATCTACACTAGTCCCACCCGCCCACACCGTCCAACATGCCCCATCTACACTAGTCCCACCCGCCCACACTGACCAACATGCCCCATCTACACTAGTCCCACCTGCCCACACAGACCAACATGCCCCATCTACACTAGTCCCACCTGCCCACACTGACCAACATGCCCCATCTACACTAGTCCCACACTGACCAACATGCCCCATCTACACTAGTCCCACCTGCCCACACCGTCCAACATGCCCCCTCTACACTAGTCCCACCTGCCCACACTGACCAACATGCCCCATCTACACTAGTCCCACCCGCCCACACAGACCATCATGCCCCATCTACACTAGTCCCACCCACCCACACCGACCAACATGCCCCATCTACACTTGTCCCACCTGCCCACACCGTCCAACATGCCCCATCTACACTAGTCCCACCTGCCCACACTGACCAACATGCCCCATCTACCCTAGTCCCACCCGCCCACACAGACCATCATGCCCCATCTACACTAGTCCCACCTGCCCACACCGTCCAACATGCCCCATCTACACTAGTCCCACATGCCCACACCGGCCAACATGCCTGTTTATAATTTAAAGCTCGTAGCTTATTGATAAATTTATAAATTATAACTCGATTTTTTCACAGACAGCACTTGTTTATAACGTGCGCACACACACGCACGACACCTGTTTATTCTTTATCCCTGTTCCGTATAAGTATGTATGTATGTACGGGGTTAATCAATATCTGTTATGGGCTGAGTGTAAGACAAGTGTTTGGGCCCTTCAGGTTGGCGCTGGTGGCAGGCAGGCAGGCAGGCAGATAAAAGACGGCCATCGCAAGTTTGGTCACAACTGCTGGAGTGTCGGAGTGTCTACTAGACTGGGGTAAGTCAGTCAGCTCACACACACACACACACGCGCACACAATTAGGGTGACGTCTGTTTTTTATTACAATGCCAAGAACTGTAACACAAGCACACACACAGAGAGAGAGAGAGAGAGAGAGGGAGAGGGAGGGAGGGAGGGAGGGAGGGAGGGAGGGAAGAGAAAGAGGGGAGAGAGAGAGAGAGAGAGGGGGAGAGAGAGAGAGATAGAGCTGGGGAGAGAGAGAGGGGGGGAGAGATAGAGCTGGGGGAGAGAGAGAGAGGGGGGAGAGGGGGGAGACCCAAACACAAACACAAACACAGACCCAAACACACCCACACACACCCACACACACACACACACACACACAGACACACACAGACCCACACACATCAGACACACTTCCCGGAAGCACTTCCACATGCCGGATAGTCTCCTCCCTGCCCTGGAGGTTCCGCTACGTGCCGGGGGTAGTAAATACAATAATAATACTATAGTAATAATAATTAATATTATTAATAATAATAAGAATTAATCAAAGATTGATTGATTGATCGATCGGTGGGTGGGTGGATGGATGTCAGGAGGGAACCGTACACCAATAAAGATTTTAATGCGTTGCATCAGTTGCATTTAACATTTGAGTGGTTTTGCATGATTATTGCAATTAATTTTATTGCATTAAACATCCCAGGAGGCTGCAATATTTCTTTAATGCAAGGCCATCACTGCATTTAACTTTGCAGCAGTCTGCAATGTTATCATAATACGATGCATTAGTTGCATTGAACATTTGAGAGATTTTGCATGATTATTACAATGATTTTAATGCGTTTAATACCCCAGAACAGCTGCAATTTTGCTTTAATGCAAAGCCTGCGCTGCATTTAACATTGCAGGAGTCTGCAAAGTTGTTCTAATGCGTTGCATTAATTGCATTTAACATTTGAGAGGTATTGCAAAATTATTGCAATTAATTTTATTGCATTTAACATCCCAGGGGGTTGCAATATTGCTTTAATGCAACGCCAGCGCTGCATTTAATAATGCAGCAGCCTGCAAAGTTATCCTAATACGATGCATTAGTCGCATTTAACATTTGAGAGGTTTTGCAGGATTATTATTGCATTTCACAACGCAGGGTGTTGCAATATTTCTTTAATGCAAGGCGATCACTGCATTTAACATTGCAGCAGCCTGAAAAGTCATCCTAATGCGATGCATTTGTTGCATTTAACATTTGAGAGGTTTTGCAAAATTATTGCAATTAATTTAATGCATATTACATCCATTGGGGGTAGCTAGGTGACTTTAATGCAAGGCCATCACTGCATTTAACATTGCAGCAGCCTGCAAAGTTATCCTAATGCGATGCATCAATTGCATTTAACATTTGAGAGGTTTTGCATGATTATTGCAATGGTTTTTTAATGCATTTCACATCCCAGGGTGGTGTAATATTGCATTAATGCAAGGCCATCACTGCATTTAACATTACAGCAACCGTACACCAATAAAGATCTTTCCACAGACAGCACGCGGCACTTGTTTATAACGCCCACACCAGACACCAGACACAAACCCAAACACAAACCCAAACACAGACCCAAACACAAACCCAAACACAAACCCAAACACAAACCCAAACACAGACCCAAACACAGACTCAAACACAGACCCAAACACAAACCCAAACACAAACCCAAACACAGACCCAAACACAGACCCAAACACAGACTCAAACACAGACCCAAACACACACCCACACACAGACACACACACAGACACACACACAGACCCACACACATCAGACACACTTCCCGGAAGCACTTCCAAATGCCGGATAGTCTCCTCCCTGCCCTGGAGGTTCAGCTACGTGCCGGGGGTAGTAAATACAATAATAATACTATAGTAATAATAATTAATATTATTAATAATAAGAATTAATCAAAGATTAATTGATTGATTGATCGATCGGTGGGTGGGTGGATGGATGTCAGGAGGGAACCGTACACCAATAAAGATTTTAATGCGTTGCATCAGTTGCATTTAACATTTGAGTGGTTTTGCATGATTATTGCAATTAATTTTATTGCATTAAACATCCCAGGAGGCTGCAATATTTCTTTAATGCAAGGCCATCACTGCATTTAACTTTGCAGTAGTCTGCAATGTTATCATAATACGATGCATTAGTTGCATTGAACATTTGAGAGATTTTGCATGATTATTACAATGATTTTAATGCGTTTAATACCCCAGAACAGCTGCAATTTTGCTTTAATGCAAGGCCTGCGCTGCATTTAACATTGCAGGAGCCTGCAGAGTTGTTCTAATGCGTTGCATTAATTGCATTTAACATTTGAGAGGTTTTGCAAAATTATTGCAATTAATTTTATTGCATTTAACATCCCAGGGGGTTGCAATATTGCTTTAATGCAACGCCAGCGCTGCATTTAACAATGCAGCAGCCTGCAAAGTTATCCTAATACGATGCATTAGTCGCATTTAACATTTGAGAGGTTTTGCAGGATTATTATTGCATTTCACATCGCAGGGCGTTGCAATATTTCTTTAATGCAAGGCGATCACTGCATTTAACATTGCAGCAGCCTGAAAAGTCATCTTAATGCGATGCATTTGTTGCATTTAACATTTGAGAGGTTTTGCAAAATTATTGCAATTAATTTAATGCATATTACATCCATTGGGGGTAGCTAGGTGACTTTAATGCAAGGCCATCACTGCATTTAACATTGCAACAGCCTGCAAAGTTATCCTAATGCGATGCATCAATTGCATTTAACATTTGAGAGGTTTTGCATGATTATTGCAATGATTTTTTAATGCATTTCACATCCCAGGGTGGTGTAATATTGCATTAATGCAAGGCCATCACTGCATTTAACATTACAGCAACCGTACACCAATAAAGATCTTTCCACAGACAGCACGCGGCACTTGTTTATAACGCCCACACCAGACACCAGACACAAACCCAAACACAAACCCAAACACAGACCCAAACATGAATCCAAACACAAACCCAAACACAAACCCAAACACAGACCCAAACACAGACCCAAACACAGACTCAAACACAGACCCAAACACACACCCACACACAGACACACACACAGACACACACACAGACCCACACACATCAGACACACTTCCCGGAAGCACTTCCAAATGCCGGATAGTCTCCTCCCTGCCCTGGAGGTTCAGCTACGTGCCGTGGGTAGTAAATACAATAATAATACTATAGTAATAATAATTAATATTATTAATAATAAGAAGAATTAATCAAAGATTGATTGATTGATCGATCGGTGGGTGGGTGGATGGATGTCAGGAGGGAACCGTACACCAATAAAGATTTTAATGCGTTGCATCAGTTGCATTTAACATTTGAGTGGTTTTGCATGATTTTTGCAATTAATTTTATTGCATTAAACATCCCAGGAGGCTGCAATATTTCTTTAATGCAAGGCCATCACTGCATTTAACTTTGCAGCAGTCTGCAATGTTATCATAATACGATGCATTAGTTGCATTGAACATTTGAGAGATTTTGCATGATTATTACAATGACTTTAATGCGTTTAATACCCCAGAACAGCTGCAATTTTGCTTTAATGCAAGGCCTGCGCTGCATTTAACATTGCAGGAGCCTGCAGAGTTGTTCTAATGCGTTGCATTAATTGCATTTAACATTTGAGAAGTTTTGCAAAATTATTGCAATTAATTTTATTGCATTTAACATCCCAGGGGGTTGCAATATTGCTTTAATGCAACGCGAGCGCTGCATTTAACAATGCAGCAGCCTGAAAAATTATCCTAATACGATGCATTAGTCGCATTTAACATTTGAGAGGTTTTGCAGGATTATTATTGCATTTCACGTCGCAGGGTGTTGCAATATTTCTTTAATGCAAGGCGATCACTGCATTTAACATTGCAGCAGCCTGAAAAGTCATCCTAATGCGATGCATTTGTTGCATTTAACATTTGAGAGGTTTTGCAAAATTATTTGCAAACACAAACCCAAACACAAACCCAAACACAGACTCAAACACAGACCCAAACACACACCCACACACAGACACACACACAGACACACACACAGACCCACACACATCAGACACACTTCCCGGAAGCACTTCCAAATGCCGGATAGTCTCCTCCCTGCCCTGGAGGTTCAGCTACGTGCCGGGGGTAGTAAATACAATAATAATACTATAGTAATAATAATTAATATTATTAATAATAATAATAAGAATTAATCAAAGATTGATTGATTGATCGATCGGTGGGTGGGTGGATGGATGTCAGGAGGGAACCGTACACCAATAAAGATTTTAATGCGTTGCATCAGTTGCATTTAACATTTGAGTGGTTTTGCATGATTATTGCAATTAATTTTATTGCATTAAACATCCCAGGAGGCTGCAATATTTCTTTAATGCAAGGCCATCACTGCATTTAACTTTGCAGCAGTCTGCAATGTTATCATAATACGATGCATTAGTTGCATTGAACATTTGAGAGATTTTGCATGATTATTACAATGATTTTAATGCGTTTAATACCCCAGAACAGCTGCAATTTTGCTTTAATGCAAGGCCTGCACTGCATTTAACATTGCAGGAGCCTGCAGAGTTGTTCTAATGTGTTGCATTAATTGCATTTAACATTTGAGAGGTTTTGCAAAATTATTGCAATTAATTTTATTGCATTTAACATCCCAGGGGGTTGCAATATTGCTTTAATGCAACGCCAGCGCTGCATTTAACAATGCAGCAGCCTGCAAAGTTATCCTAATACGATGCATTAGTCGCATTTAACATTTGAGAGGTTTTGCAGGATTATTATTGCATTTCACATCGCAGGGTGTTGCAATATTTCTTTAATGCAAGGCGATCACTGCATTTAACATTGCAGCAGCCTGAAAAGTCATCCTAATGCGATGCATTTGTTGCATTTAACATTTGAGAGGTTTTGCAAAATTATTGCAATTAATTTAATGCATATTACATCCATTGGGGGTAGCTAGGTGACTTTAATGCAAGGCCATCACTGCATTTAACATTGCAGCAGCCTGCAAAGTTATCCTAATGCGATGCATCAATTGCATTTAACATTTGAGAGGTTTTGCATGATTATTGCAATGATTTTTTAATGCATTTCACATCCCAGGGTGGTGTAATATTGCATTAATGCAAGGCCATCACTGCATTTAACATTACAGCAACCGTACACCAATAAAGATCTTTCCACAGACAGCACGCGGCACTTGTTTATAACGCCCACACCAGACACCAGACACAAACCCAAACACAAACCCAAACACAGACCCAAACATAAATCCAAACACAAACCCAAACACAAACCCAAACACAGACTCAAACACAGACCCAAACACACACCCACACACAGACACACACACAGACACACACACAGACCCACACACATCAGACACACTTCCCGGAAGCACTTCCAAATGCCGGATAGTCTCCTCCCTGCCCTGGAGGTTCAGCTACGTGCCGGGGGTAGTAAATACAATAATAATACTATAGTAATAATAATTCATATTATTAATAATAATAAGACTTAATCAAAGATTGATTGATTGAACGATCGGTGGGTGGGTGGATGGATGTCAGGAGGGAACCGTACACCAATAAAGATTTTAATGCGTTGCATCAGTTGCATTTAACATTTGAGTGGTTTTGCATGATTATTGCAATTAATTTTATTGCATTAAACATCCCAGGAGGCTGCAATATTTCTTTAATGCAAGGCCATCACTGCATTTAACTTTGCAGCAGTCTGCAATGTTATCATAATACGATGCATTAGTTGCATTGAACATTTGAGAGATTTTGCATGATTATTAGAATGATTTTAATGCGTTTAATACCCCAGAACAGCTGCAATTTTGCTTTAATGCAAGGCCTGCGCTGCATTTAACATTGCAGGAGCCTGCAGAGTTGTTCTAATGCGTTGCATTAATTGCATTTAACATTTGAGAGGTTTTGCAAAATTATTGCAATTAATTTTATTGCATTTAACATCCCAGGGGGTTGCAATATTGCTTTAATGCAACGCCAGCGCTGCATTTAACAATGCAGCAGCCTGCAAAGTTATCCTAATACGATGCATTAGTCGCATATAACATTTGAGAGGTTTTGCAGGATTATTATTGCATTTCACATCGCAGGGTGTTGCAATATTTCTTTAATGCAAGGCGATCACTGCATTTAACATTGCAGCAGCCTGAAAAGTCATCCTAATGCGATGCATTTGTTGCATTTAACATTTGAGAGGTTTTGCAAAATTATTGCAATTAATTTAATGCATATTACATCCATTGGGGGTAGCTCGGTGACTTTAATGCAAGGCCATCACTGCATTTAACATTGCAGCAGCCTGCAAAGTTATCCTAATGCGATGCATCAATTACATTTAACATTTGAGAGGTTTTGCATGATTATTGCAGTGATTTTTTTATGCATTTCACATCCCTGGGTGGTGTAATATTGCATTAATGCAAGGCCATCACTGCATTTAACATTACAGCAACCGTACACCAATAAAGATCTTTCCACAGACAGCACGCGGCACTTGTTTATAACGCCCACACCAGACACCAGACACAAACCCAAACACAAACCCAAACACAGACCCAAACATAAATCCAAACACAAACCCAAACACAAACCCAAACACAGACCCAAACACAGACCCAAACACAGACTCAAACACAGACCCAAACACACACCCACACACAGACACACACACAGACACACACACAGACCCACACACATCAGACACACTTCCCGGAAGCACTTCCAAATGCCGGATAGTCTCCTCCCTGCCCTGGATTTTCAGCTACGTGCCGGGGGTAGTAAATACAATAATAATACTATAGTAATAATAATTCATATTATTAATAATAATAAGAATTAATCAAAGATTGATTGATTGATCGATCGGTGGGTGGGTGGATGGATGTCAGGAGGGAACCGTACACCAATAAAGATTTTAATGCATTGCATCAGTTGCATTTAACATTTGAGTGGTTTTGCATGATTATTGCAATTAATTTTATTGCATTAAACATCCCAGGAGGCTGCAATATTTCTTTAATGCAAGGCCATCACTGCATTTAACTTTGCAGCAGTCTGCAATGTTATCATAATACGATGCATTAGTTGCATTGAACATTTGAGAGATTTTGCATGATTATTACAATGATTTTAATGCGTTTAATACCCCCAGAACAGCTGCAATTTTGCTTTAATGCAAGGCCTGCGCTGCATTTAACATTGCAGGAGCCTGCAGAGTTGTTCTTTTTTTTTTTTTTTAATTTTATTTTTTTAGAAGTAAGTACAATAGTGTGGTACTTGAGTACCTAATACATAAATACATATTTCCATTCTTGTACAACTTCATACTTTTGATTTAATAGTAAAAGAACAGTGAGAGAAGAAAGAAATAAGAAATAAAGAGTGTCGGAATAGATAGTCAAGCGAGTAGAAACAGAAAGCAAAAGAAATAAAGGATAGAGATGAAAAGTTAAAAGATTGAAAGAAAAGAAGACAGTAAAGAAAAGAAAGATTAGGGGAGATCTACCTATCTCGTATTTTTGCCCATCCGTCACCCGGTTCTAAACCGTTTAATTTCTAAGGTTATGTTATGTTGCACCATATGCTTGCAAAAAATTGATAAAAGGAGACCAAATCTTTGAGAATTGGTCTACTTTGCCTAATAGGAGGAATCTCATTTCTTCAAAATGTAACGTTTCAGACATGCTTGAAATCCACATTTTGAATGTTGGCGTAGGTGCGTTTTTCCAAAATTTGAGTATTAGTTTTTTTGCTGTTATTAGACCGTAATTAAGAAAAGCTTCTTGGAATATAGTTAGTTTACTTCCCTCTTCCATTGATCCAAAGATAATCAATTCTGTACTGGGGTTCAATTTTGTGTTAAATAGTTTTGTAAAAATTCCAAAAATTTCATTCCAAAATTTATACAGTTTTGTACAATAGACAAAGGAATGTGCTATAGTGGCTTTTTGAGTTAGACATTTGTCGCAGATGGGGGAAACATTTGAAAATATTTTATTCAGTCTAGTTTTTGAATGATATAATCTATGTAAAATTTTAAATTGAACTAGGTTGTGTCTTACATTCAATGAACATTTATTTACATATAATAAATTTTTATCCCATCTATCGTTCGGAATTTTTATCAATAACTCTTGTTCCCAGTCCCTTCTAATTGCCTCTGTCGTTGGTGTTTCTATATTTAGAATTATATTATATAAGTAAGATATTAAATTGCTTGATTCTGCCTTTCTATTCATTCCTTCCTCCAATAAGTCTGGGGTTGAGGTTTGATATCCTTGTATATATTTTTTCAAATAATCTTGAATTTGAAGGTATTTGAAATATTGATTACTTTTCAAATTATATTTTAGTTGTAATTGTTGGAATGGTAAAAAAATTCCCATTTCATACATATCTCCCATCGTTTTCATTCCTATTCTTTCCCAATGGATAAACATTGTATCAATAATAGATGGTTTGAATGAAGGATTATTAGCTATTGGAGAAAGAAACGATAATTTTCTTAATTTTAAAGTTAGTTTTATTTGTTTCCAAATTCGTATTATACTATGAATAATTGGATTCTTCTTATATATTATATTGTTCAGTTTTATCGGGGAAAGAAGGATCGCTCCTATATTGTAAGGGGAACAATCCTCTTTCTCCATTCTTATCCAATCTACCTGTTGGGCAGAACTGTCCAACCAGTAGATTATATTTTTAATATTCACTGCCCAATAATAATACAATAAGTTAGGGAGTGTCAGTCCCCCTGATTCTTTAGATTTACACAAGTGTTTTTTTTTAATTCTATGTGATTTATAATCCCATATAAAATTTATAATATCAGAATCCAATTTTTTAAAGAATTTTTTAGGTAAGTATATTGGTATTGATTGAAATAGGTACAATATTTGTGGTAAGAAGATCATTTTTATCGCGTTTATTCTGCCTATTAGAGACATTGGCAGTGTTTTCCAAAATTTAATCAACCCATTTAATTTAGTTAATAAAGGCATATAATTTGCGTTAAGTAATGATTTATAGTTCCTAGTAATTTGGATGCCCAAATACTTAAATTTTTCTGTTGTAATTCTAAAAGGAAATTTCAGCAAATGTGTCGACTCTTGAGGTTTTATCGTCATAATTTCGCTTTTGTTCCAATTTATTCTATATCCTGAAAAAGAACCAAATTCCTCTATTAAATTTAGTATATTTGGTATGCTAATTTGCGAATTTGTAATATATAATAATATGTCGTCTGCATATAATGAAATTTTATTATTTGAGTGTTTGGTATTATATCCATAAATATTCGGATGACTTCTTATACTTTCAGCTAAAGGCTCTATCACTAGTGCAAATAGCAGGGGCGATAACATGCACCCCTGCCTATTGCCCCTTGCTAATTGGAATTTCGGGGATAATATATTATTAGTCAGTATTCTAGCCATCGGCTTATCATATAATAATTTTACCCATGAGATAAAATTATCTCCCGTGTTAAATTTTTCCAATACTTTAAATAAATATTGCCATTCTACTTGATCGAAAGCTTTTTCTGCATCCAATGAAATAATTGCTAGTTCTTCTTCAGTATTATGTGAGTACATTATATTAAACAGCCGTCTCAAATTGTTAAATGAGTATCTCTTTGGTATAAACCCTGTTTGGTCCGGATTTATTAATTTACTAATATATTTACTCAATCTTCTCGCTAGGGTCTTTGCTAATATTTTTTGGTCTGTATTTAGGAGTGCAATAGCTCTATATGAGCCTGGGTCTTCTAGATCTTTATCCTTTTTTGGTATAAGTATAATAGTTGACTCAGTTAGTGTTTCTGGTAGTTTATTTTCTTTAAAAGCGTATATATATAAATCTTGCAACCGTGGAGAAATTATCTCGTAAAATCTTTTATAGAATTCATTACTAAAGCCATCTGGTACTGGCGTTTTGCCATTTTTCAACGAACTTATTGTTTCTTCTATTTCCTGTAGTGTAATCTGAGCTCCTAATCCCTCTTGTTCCACCATATTTAATTTTGGAAGATTACAATTGTCTAAGAAATTTGTAATTTGAGTATTATTTGCAGAGGTTTTCGATGTGTATAAGTTTTGATAAAATTGAGCAAATCTTTTATTAATATCTTTAGGTAATGTTAGTAATTCCCCTTTGTCTGATTTAATTTTAGTAATTGTATTTTCTGTTTCCCGTTTTTTCAGTTGGCGTGCTAGGAGTTTATGTGGTTTATCACCAAATTCAAAATTTTCTTGTTTTGTAATTTGAAATAATCTTATTATTCTGGCCGATAAAATTTTATTTAATTTATATTTTAGTATTGTTATCTTATTATGTTTATCTATAGTTGGCTCTTTGGCATTTTCTAAATCTAGTTGTCTAATTTCTTGTTCTAACTGCGATTGTTCAGTATTATTCTTTTTATTTTGGAAAGCTTGATATGAGATTATAGTTCCTCTAATAAATGCCTTAAAGGTTTCCCATAATAAGGAGGGTGAAATATCTGGTGTATCATTTGTCTCAAAGAAGAATATCATCTGCTCTTTTAAATATGTACAACCTTGTGTGTTGTTTAAAATTTGGGGGTTAAACCTCCAAAACAAATTTTTATCAGGCATTCCTTCTAATTTTAAAGAAAAAGTTAACGGGGAATGATCAGAAATAATACTATTATGATATTTAGAATTATATGTATATGGAATTAGTTTTGTATCCACTAAGAAATAATCTATACGTGAATATGTTTTATGTACTGTTGAATAAAATGAATATTCCCTACCTACTGGGTTAGCGATCCTCCATACATCTGTTATATTAGTATTTTTCATATATGTATTTAGGAGTTCACTAGTTTTAGATTTTATGTTAGTCCTTTTTTGTTTTGCTGATTTATCCAAATATGGATCTAAAACACAATTCAAATCTCCCCCTATTATCACATTTTGATGGTTAAGTTCTGAAATTATATCCAAAATTTTACTAAAGAATTGGGGGTTGTCAAAATTAGGAGCGTAAATATTTATCAAAGTAAGCGAAGTAGAATAAATTTCTCCCGTAACTATGACATACCTCCCCTCTTTATCTGCTATTGTATTCTTTAATTTAAATGGTATACCTTTACGAATGATAATAGCCGTGCCTCTAGATTTAGAAGTAAATGA
The DNA here is from genome assembly GCF_053455715.1 of Rhinoraja longicauda. Taxonomy (NCBI): domain Eukaryota; kingdom Metazoa; phylum Chordata; class Chondrichthyes; order Rajiformes; family Arhynchobatidae; genus Rhinoraja; species Rhinoraja longicauda. The sequence continues at coordinate 14,655 of NW_027602233.1, read as the reverse complement.
AGAGTAGTATGTTTGCCCAATCCAATTTGCCTTCAGTCTTATCTGTGTTTGATATTTCAGATGCGTCTCTTGTAAAAAAATAATGTCACTGTTTAAGGCTTTTAATTGGGCAAAGATCTTACCCCTTTTAATTGGTTCATTAGCACCCCTTATATTCGAACTACAAAATGTGATTCCTCCAGTTTTCTTTTGTTTATCGTCTTGTATTATGAATCATGTTAATACCTTTACTTCATATGGTGCAACCAAAAACCTTATAACTCCAGATGAAGGATGGTCATCCCCAACTGTTACGTTTTGTTGGCATCTCCCCTTCAGAATAAACCTTGAAAAAGACCAGAAAGTGTAAAGTCGTGGAAAGATAATTAACAAACAAAAAGTGATATTATAATATCCAAAAATAAAGATATTATAATTAAAAACAGACCACCAACAGGTGGTAGAAAAATTCTTGTTGACTTCCGTAGATGTTTTTATATGTTTCGCTCTGCCCCCTTTACCAATTATTATTAATTGGAAGAGAGAGCGATACAAAGTTCAAAAATATATATATAAAATAAAACGCACTCCAATAGCTAGATTAGAATGTATCTTCAAAGAGGTTTCCAACATTGAGTATATACTTAGATATAACAGTAATTATATTATTTATATATCCATATCTATCAATATACCTAGATTTATTACCATTAAGTCTCAAACTTTTGTATCAGACAACAGCGGATTCCAAGGGGTTAACCAGATTCAGACCCTTGGATGTCTTCCAAGTATCTGAGTCTCCTCCTCCCCTTTACGCACAATCTAGACTAAGTCTACTATATCCATAAAATATGTTAGCATGTTATTAATACTTATCAATCATATTTAACTCGTTATTCTTATTAGCAAATAATTAACATCATGAAATATACATCATCTATAGTTAAGCTATGCCTTAATATTACAGTTTTATTAATTATATTCTATGTTAGTATGTTAGTATGTAATTATATGTTTCTTAAATCATAATTTTCTATATACAAGTCCACTAATAGTATTCTATATTACACTATATTCTCAATTTATTCTCAATTCTCAATTTATTTTCCCCACCACAGTTTCTCGTCCTCGTCTATCCTTTATTAAAATGAAACATAAAATCCGACCTTGAATTAACATTCCAAAGATAAAATGTCTAGACAATGCCTCGAGGAAGAGTCACCATTTTAACAAGAGCAGTCTTTTTTGTATGTTAAAAAAAAGTAAAAACAGAAACACAATCCTTTCTTTGTCGTTTCTCCTCGGTGTTATTGTAGGAGACCAACTCATAATGATCAGTAGTCCTCCTTTGTGATACTTTGTGCATATTTAAATGCCTCTTCTGGATCCGTGAATGCACGTTCAACATGGTTATAAGTAATTCGCAATTTTGCAGGATATACTATCCCATATCTTACTCCCTTAACCTCTTTCAGTAGCCTTCTCGTGTTTGTAAACTTGTCCCTCTTTTCCATGACTTCGGCTGGCAAATCACGGAAGAATCTTAATTTGTCTTCTCCAAACATCAAATTCACCCCATATGGAATCTTTTTCATAATTCCTTCCAAGGTTGAAATGTCATAGAATTTCAGAATAATCTGTCTTGGGGGGGAAGTTAAGCTTGCTTGAGCCTTACGTCGGACCCGGTGAACCATATCTATTCTCGGGGCTTCAGACAGATCAAGTACTTGTTTGAGTAAATTGGCAGCAAACTCCTGAAAGTTTTGTCCAGTCTCCTTTCCCTCTTTTACTCCAATTAACCTCAAATTTTGTCTCCTTGATCTTGCTTCCAAGTCCGTACATTTATACTTCATTTTAGCAAGCTCCCTCCCAGTACTTTCTTGTTCCTTTTTTAATCTCTTTATCTCCTTAGCCATCTCAATTATCGTATTGTCCATTCCTTCCATAGACGCCTCAGTAGATTTTAGCATTGCATCCAGTTTTTTATTACAATCCTTATCAACCCACTTAATCTTCTTGTTTAAATCCTCCTCAACTTCGACCACACGTTTGGTTAAGTCACCAATTTTCCCCATCAGCGTATCATTACCTTGTTTAATTTTTTCAGAGAGGCTTTTGTCCAGCGCGAGATTCTCCTCTCGTATCACTTTAGAGATAACTTCAGTGACTGAAGCTAATACTGACTTTTCCATTTGTTCCCTGTGTTCCTCCATTAAAGGCAATTCTGTAGAAGGATTTCGGAAATCAACTTCTCCTTCTGAACTTCCAGCTGATGTTTGAGGGGATTGAGGAGTCTTTTCAATTTTTTTTTCCAAGTAGGTTCTTGTAGCAGGTCTTGAAGCGGCTTTTGCAGGTTTCTGGCGAGATTTCTGTTTTTTCATTTAAAACTGCAATTATTCCCTGTTATCAGCAGGGTTTCTGATAACACACAATTAAATAGCAGCTCCGGTAGTTATTTTCAGAACTCCCCCTGTCTTCCAACTCATACTTTAGCACATTAAAACATTCTTTGGGAGCAGAGCGAAACAGCGACGTCCTCACACCACCATTGACGCCACCATTGAGCCTGCAGAGTTGTTCTAATGCGTTGCATTAATTGCATTTAACATTTGAGAGGTTTTGCAAAATTATTGCAATTAATTTTATTGCATTTAACATCCCAGGGGGTTGCAATATTGCTTTAATGCAACGCCAGCGCTGCATTTAACAATGCAGCAGCCTGCAAAGTTATCCTAATACGATGCATTAGTCGCATTTAACATTTGAGAGGTTTTGCAGGATTATTATTGCATTTCACATCGCAGGGTGTTGCAATATTTCTTTAATGCAAGGCGATCACTGCATTTAACATTGTAGCAGCCTGAAAAGTCATCCTAATGCGATGCATTTGTTGCATTTAAAATATGAGAGGTTTTGCAAAATTATTGCAATTAATTTAATGCATATTACATCCATTGGGGGTAGCTAGGTGACTTTAATGCAAGGCCATCACTGCATTTAACATTGCAGCAGCCTGCAAAGTTATCCTAATGCGATGCATCAATTGCATTTAACATTTGAGAGGTTTTGCATGATTATTGCAATGATTTTTTAATGCATTTCACATCCCAGGGTGGTGTAATATTGCATTAATGCAAGGCCATCACTGCATTTAACATTACAGCAACCGTACACCAATAAAGATCTTTCCACAGACAGCACGCGGCACTAGACACAAACCCAAACACAAACCCAATCACAAACCCAAACACAGACCCAAACACAGACCCAAACACACACCCACACACAGACACACACACAGACACACACACAGACCCACACACATCAGACACACTTCCCGGAAGCACTTCCAAATGCCGGATAGTCTCCTCCCTGCCCTGGAGGTTCAGCTACGTGCCGGGGGTAGTAAATACAATAATAATACTATAGTAATAATAATTAATATTATTAATAATAATAAGAATGAATCAAAGATTGATTGATTGATCGATCGGTGGGTGGGTGGATGGATGTCAGGAGGGAACCGTACACCAATAAAGATTTTAATGCGTTGCATCAGTTGCATTTAACATTTGAGTGGTTTTGCATGATTATTGCAATTAATTTTATTGCATTAAACATCCCAGGAGGCTGCAATATTTCTTTAATGCAAGGCCATCACTGCATTTAACTTTGCAGCAGTCTGCAATGTTATCATAATACGATGCATTAGTTGCATTGAACATTTGAGAGATTTTGCATGATTATTAGAATGATTTTAATGCGTTTAATACCCCAGAACAGCTGCAATTTTGCTTTAATGCAAGGCCTGCGCTGCATTTAACATTGCAGGAGCCTGCAGAGTTGTTCTAATGCGTTGCATTAATTGCATTTAACATTTGAGAGGTTTTGCAAAATTATTGCAATTAATTTTATTGCATTTAACATCCCAGGGGGATGCAATATTGCTTTAATGCAACGCCAGCGCTGCATTTAACAATGCAGCAGCCTGCAAAGTTATCCTAATACGATGCATTAGTCGCATATAACATTTGAGAGGTTTTGCAGGATTATTATTGCATTTCACATCGCAGGGTGTTGCAATATTTCTTTAATGCAAGGCGATCACTGCATTTAACATTGCAGCAGCCTGAAAAGTCATCCTAATGCGATGCATTTGTTGCATTTAACATTTGAGAGGTTTTGCAAAATTATTGCAATTAATTTAATGCATATTACATCCATTGGGGGTAGCTAGGTGACTTTAATGCAAGGCCATCACTGCATTTAACATTGCAGCAGCCTGCAAAGTTATCCTAATGCGATGCATCAATTGCATTTAACATTTGAGAGGTTTTGCATGATTATTGCAATGATTTTTTAATGCATTTCACATCCCAGGGTGGTGTAATATTGCATTAATGCAAGGCCATCACTGCATTTAACATTACAGCAACCGTACACCAATAAAGATCTTTCCACAGACAGCACGCGGCACTTGTTTATAACGCCCACACCAGACACCAGACACAAACCCAAACACAAACCCAAACACAGACCCAAACATAAATCCAAACACAAACCCAAACACAAACCCAAACACAAACCCAAACACAGACCCAAACACAGACCCAAACACAGACTCAAACACAGACCCAAACACACACCCACACACAGACACACACACAGACACACACACAGACCCACACACATCAGACACACTTCCCGGAAGCACTTCCAAATGCCGGATAGTCTCCTCCCTGCCCTGGAGGTTCAGCTACGTGCCGGGGGTAGTAAATACAATAATAATACTATAGTAATAATAATTCATATTATTAATAATAATAAGAATTAATCAAAGATTGATTGATTGATCGATCGGTGGGTGGGTGGATGGATGTCAGGAGGGAACCGTACACCAATAAAGATTTTAATGCGTTGCATCAGTTGCATTTAACATTTGAGTGGTTTGCATGATTATTGCAATTAATTTTATTGCATTAAACATCCCAGGAGGCTGCAATATTTCTTTAATGCAAGGCCATCACTGCATTTAACTTTGCAGCAGTCTGCAATGTTATCATAATACGATGCATTAGTTGCATTGAACATTTGAGAGATTTTGCATGATTATTACAATGATTTTAATGCGTTTAATACCCCAGAACAGCTGCAATTTTGCTTTAATGCAAGGCCTGCGCTGCATTTAACATTGCAGGAGCCTGCAGAGTTGTTCTAATGCGTTGCATTAATTGCATTTAACATTTGAGAGGTTTTGCAAAATTATTGCAATTAATTTTATTGCATTTAACATCCCAGGGGGTTGCAATATTGCTTTAATGCAACGCCAGCGCTGCATTTAACACTGCAAAGTTATCCTAATACGATGCATTAGTCGCATTTAACATTTGAGAGGTTTTGCAGGATTATTATTGCATTTCACATAGCAGGGTGTTGCAATATTTCTTTAATGCAAGGCGATCACTGCATTTAACATTGCAGCAGCCTGAAAAGTCATCCTAATGTGATGCATTTGTTGCATTTAACATTTGAGAGGTTTTGCAAAATTATTGCAATTAATTTAATGCATATTACATCCATTGGGGGTAGCTAGGTGACTTTAATGCAAGGCCATCACTGCATTTAACATTGCAGCAGCCTGCAAAGTTATCCTAATGCGATGCATCAATTGCATTTAACATTTGAGAGGTTTTGCATGATTATTGCAATGATTTTTTAATGCATTTCACATCCCAGGGTGGTGTAATATTGCATTAATGCAAGGCCATCACTGCATTTAACATTACAGCAACCGTACACCAATAAAGATCTTTCCACAGACAGCACGCGGCACTTGTTTATAACGCCCACACCAGACACCAGACACAAACCCAAACACAAACCCAAACACAGACCCAAACATAAATCCAAACACAAACAAACACAAACCCAAACACAGACCCAAACACAGACCCAAACACAGACTCAAACACACACCCACACACAGACACACACACAGACACACACACAGACACACGCACAGACCCACACACATCAGACACACTTCCCGGAAGCACTTCCAAATGCCGGATAGTCTCCTCCCTGCCCTGGAGGTTCAGCTACATGCCGGGGGTTGTAAATACAATAATAATACTATAGTAATAATAATTCATATTATTAATAATAATAAGAATTAATCAAAGATTGATTGATTGATCGATCGGTGGGTGGGTGGATGGATGTCAGGAGGGAACCGTACACCAATAAAGATTTTAATGCGTTGCATCAGTTGCATTTAACATTTGAGTGGTTTTGCATGATTATTGCAATTAATTTTATTGCATTAAACATCCCAGGAGGCTGCAATATTTCTTTAATGCAAGGCCATCACTGCATTTAACTTTGCAGCAGTCTGCAATGTTATCATAATACGATGCATTAGTTGCATTGAACATTTGAGAGATTTTGCATGATTATTACAATGATTTTAAAGCGTTTAATACCCCAGAACAGCTGCAATTTTGCTTTAATGCAAGGCCTGCGCTGCATTTAACATTGCAGGAGCCTGCAGAGTTGTTCAAATGCGTTGCATTAATGGCATTTAACATTTGAGAGGTTTTGCAAAATTATTGCAATTAATTTTATTGCATTTAACATCCCAGGGGTTGCAATATTGCTTTAATGCAACGCCAGCGCTGCATTTAACAATGCAGCAGCCTGCAAAGTTATCCTAATACGATGCATTAGTCTCATTTAACATTTGAGAGGTTTTGCAGGATTATTATTGCATTTCACATCGCAGGGTGTTGCAATATTTCTTTAATGCAAGGCGATCACTGCATTTAACATTGCAGCAGCCTGAAAAGTCATCCTAATGCGATGCATTTGTTGCATTTAACATTTGAGAGGTTTTGCAAAATTATTGCAATTAATTTAATGCATATTACATCCATTGGGGGTAGCTAGGTGACTTTAATGCAAGGCCATCACTGCATTTAACATTGCAGCAGCCTGCAAAGTTATCCTAATGCGATGCATCAATTGCATTTAACATTTGAGAGGTTTTGCATGATTATTGCAATGATTTTTTAATGCATTTCACATCCCAGGGTGGTGTAATATTGCATTAATGCAAGGCCATCACTGCATTTAACATTACAGCAACCGTACACCAATAAAGATCTTTCCACAGACAGCACGCGGCACTTGTTTATAACGCCCACACCAGACACCAGACACAAACCCAAACACAAACCCAAACACAAACCCAAACACAAACCCAAACATAAATCCAAACACAAACCCAAACACAAACCCAAACACAGACACAGACCCAAACACAGACCCAAACACAGACTCAAACACAGACCCAAACATAAAACCCACACACCCACACACACACAGACACACACACAGACCCACACACATCAGACACACTTCCCGGAAGCACTTCCAAATGCCGGATAGTCTCCTCCCTGCCCTGGAGGTTCAGCTACGTGCCGGGGGCAGTAAATACAATAATAATACTATAGTAATAATAATTCATATTATTAATAATAATAAGAATTAATCAAAGATTGATTGATTGATCGATCGGTGGGTGGGTGGATGGATGTCAGGAGGGAACCGTACACCAATAAAGATTTTAATGCGTTGCATCAGTTGCATTTAACATTTGAGTGGTTTTGCATGATTATTGCAATTAATTTTATTGCATTAAACATCCCAGGAGGCTGCAATATTTCTTTAATGCAAGGCCATCACTGCATTTAACTTTGCAGCAGTCTGCAATGTTATCATAATACGATGCATTAGTTGCATTGAACATTTGAGAGATTTTGCATGATTATTACAATGATTTTAATGCGTTTAATACCCCAGAACAGCTGCAATTTTGCTTTAATGCAAGGCCTGCGCTGCATTTAACATTGCAGGAGCCTGCAGAGTTGTTCTAATGCGTTGCATTAATTGCATTTAACATTTGAGAGGTTTTGCAAAATTATTGCAATTAATTTTATTGCATTTAACATCCCAGGGGGTTGCAATATTGCTTTAATGCAACGCCAGCGCTGCATTTAACACTGCAAAGTTATCCTAATACGATGCATTAGTCGCATTTAACATTTGAGAGGTTTTGCAGGATTATTATTGCATTTCACATCGCAGGGTGTTGCAATATTTCTTTAATGCAAGGCGATCACTGCATTTAACATTGCAGCAGCCTGAAAAGTCATCCTAATGTGATGCATTTGTTGCATTTAACATTTGAGAGGTTTTGCAAAATTATTGCAATTAATTTAATGCATATTACATCCATTGGGGGTAGCTAGGTGACTTTAATGCAAGGCCATCACTGCATTTAACATTGCAGCAGCCTGCAAAGTTATCCTAATGCGATGCATCAATTGCATTTAACATTTGAGAGGTTTTGCATGATTATTGCAATGATTTTTTAATGCATTTCACATCCCAGGGTGGTGTAATATTGCATTAATGCAAGGCCATCACTGCATTTAACATTACAGCAACCGTACACCAATAAAGATCTTTCCACAGACAGCACGCGGCACTTGTTTATAACGCCCACACCAGACACCAGACACAAACCCAAACACAAACCCAAACACAGACCCAAACATAAATCCAAACACAAACCCAAACACAAACCCAAACACAAACCCAAACACAGACCCAAACACAGACCCAAACACAGACTCAAACACACACCCACACACAGACACACACACAGACACACACACAGACACACGCACAGACCCACACACATCAGACACACTTCCCGGAAGCACTTCCAAATGCCGGATAGTCTCCTCCCTGCCCTGGAGGTTCAGCTACATGCCGGGGGTTGTAAATACAATAATAATACTATAGTAATAATAATTCATATTATTAATAATAATAAGAATTAATCAAAGATTGATTGATTGATCGATCGGTGGGTGGGTGGATGGATGTCAGGAGGGAACCGTACACCAATAAAGATTTTAATGCGTTGCATCAGTTGCATTTAACATTTGAGTGGTTTTGCATGATTATTGCAATTAATTTTATTGCATTAAACATCCCAGGAGGCTGCAATATTTCTTTAATGCAAGGCCATCACTGCATTTAACTTTGCAGCAGTCTGCAATGTTATCATAATACGATGCATTAGTTGCATTGAACATTTGAGAGATTTTGCATGATTATTACAATGATTTTGAAGCGTTTAATACCCCAGAACAGCTGCAATTTTGCTTTAATGCAAGGCCTGCGCTGCATTTAACATTGCAGGAGCCTGCATAGTTGTTCTAATGCGTTGCATTAATGGCATTTAACATTTGAGAGGTTTTGCAAAATTATTGCAATTAATTTTATTGCATTTAACATCCCAGGGGTTGCAATATTGCTTTAATGCAACGCCAGCGCTGCATTTAACAATGCAGCAGCCTGCAAAGTTATCCTAATACGATGCATTAGTCTCATTTAACATTTGAGAGGTTTTGCAGGATTATTATTGCATTTCACATCGCAGGGTGTTGCAATATTTCTTTAATGCAAGGCGATCACTGCATTTAACATTGCAGCAGCCTGAAAAGTCATCCTAATGCGATGCATTTGTTGCATTTAACATTTGAGAGGTTTTGCAAAATTATTGCAATTAATTTAATGCATATTACATCCATTGGGGGTAGCTAGGTGACTTTAATGCAAGGCCATCACTGCATTTAACATTGCAGCAGCCTGCAAAGTTATCCTAATGCGATGCATCAATTGCATTTAACATTTGAGAGGTTTTGCATGATTATTGCAATGATTTTTTAATGCATTTCACATCCCAGGGTGGTGTAATATTGCATTAATGCAAGGCCATCACTGCATTTAACATTACAGCAACCGTACACCAATAAAGATCTTTCCACAGACAGCACGCGGCACTTGTTTATAACGCCCACACCAGACACCAGACACAAACCCAAACACAAACCCAAACACAAACCCAAACATAAATCCAAACACAAACCCAAACACAAACCCAAACACAGACCCAAACACAGACCCAAACACAGACCCAAACACAGACTCAAACACACACCCACACACAGACACACACACAGACACACACACAGACACACGCACAGACCCACACACATCAGACACACTTCCCGGAAGCACTTCCAAATGCCGGATAGTCTCCTCCCTGCCCTGGAGGTTCAGCTACATGCCGGGGGTTGTAAATACAATAATAATACTATAGTAATAATAATTCATATTATTAATAATAATAAGAATTAATCAAAGATTGATTGATTGATCGATCGGTGGGTGGGTGGATGGATGTCAGGAGGGAACCGTACACCAATAAAGATTTTAATGCGTTGCATCAGTTGCATTTAACATTTGAGTGGTTTTGCATGATTATTGCAATTAATTTTATTGCATTAAACATCCCAGGAGGCTGCAATATTTCTTTAATGCAAGGCCATCACTGCATTTAACTTTGCAGCAGTCTGCAATGTTATCATAATACGATGCATTAGTTGCATTGAACATTTGAGAGATTTTGCATGATTATTACAATGATTTTAAAGCGTTTAATACCCCAGAACAGCTGCAATTTTGCTTTAATGCAAGGCCTGCGCTGCATTTAACATTGCAGGAGCCTGCATAGTTGTTCTAATGCGTTGCATTAATGGCATTTAACATTTGAGAGGTTTTGCAAAATTATTGCAATTAATTTTATTGCATTTAACATCCCAGGGGTTGCAATATTGCTTTAATGCAACGCCAGCGCTGCATTTAACAATGCAGCAGCCTGCAAAGTTATCCTAATACGATGCATTAGTCTCATTTAACATTTGAGAGGTTTTGCAGGATTATTATTGCATTTCACATCGCAGGGTGTTGCAATATTTCTTTAATGCAAGGCGATCACTGCATTTAACATTGCAGCAGCCTGAAAAGTCATCCTAATGCGATGCATTTGTTGCATTTAACATTTGAGAGGTTTTGCAAAATTGTTGCAATTAATTTAATGCATATTACATCCATTGGGGGTAGCTAGGTGACTTTAATGCAAGGCCATCACTGCATTTAACATTGCAGCAGCCTGCAAAGTTATCCTAATGCGATGCATCAATTGCATTTAACATTTGAGAGGTTTTGCATGATTATTGCAATGATTTTTTAATGCATTTCACATCCCAGGGTGGTGTAATATTGCATTAATGCAAGGCCATCACTGCATTTAACATTACAGCAACCGTACACCAATAAAGATCTTTCCACAGACAGCACGCGGCACTTGTTTATAACGCCCACACCAGACACCAGACACAAACCCAAACACAAACCCAAACACAAACCCAAACACAAACCCAAACATAAATCCAAACACAAACCCAAACACAAACCCAAACACAGACCCAAACACAGACCCAAACACAGACCCAAACACAGACTCAAACACAGACCCAAACACACACCCACACACCCACACACACACAGACACACACACAGACCCACACACATCAGACACACTTCCCGGAAGCACTTCCAAATGCCGGATAGTCTCCTCCCTGCCCTGGAGGTTCAGCTACGTGCCGGGGGTAGTAAATACAATAATAATACTATAGTAATAATAATTAATATTATTAATAATAAGAATTAATCAAAGATTGATTGATTGATCGATCGGTGGGTGGGTGGGTGGATGGGTGGATGTCAGGAGGAACCGTACACCAATAAAGATTTTTTCACAGACAGCACTTGTTTATAACGCGTGCACACACACGCACAACACCTGTTTATTCTTTATCCCTGTTCCGTATAAGTATGTATGTATGTATGGGGTTAATCAATATCTGTTATGGGCTGAGTGTAAGACAAGTGTTTGGGCCCTTCAGGTTGGCGCGGGTGGCAGGCAGGCACCGAGTCATTGAATATGAGTCAGATGTCAATATTCAACTTTAGAGAACTTTACTTCGGCCGCTTTTGCAGCATTGTGTCCAGTTATGTTCGCTCTCGTACACAAAGGATATGGGCGCTTCGGAAATCGTGTTCAACGCGTTTACAAGAACATCGCCTGGGGCGTATGAACAACCAGACGTTGGACTGATTCATCGGAGTTCGGGCAGTAACCTGATAGATCGATAGCAAATTATGAGAGGCAAATATATGGTAAACAGTCAGAACATTCTTGTCAAGATGGAAATATCAAGTATTGAAGGCCACCCCTTTCTGGTGAAAGGGATGAAGTTTAAACGAGGTGTGCGGGGAAAGCAAGGGGCAGTGTGTGCATCGAACGCAATACCGCAGGTGGGCATTGGGTGATAAGGAATAGGAGTAGAATTAGACCATTCGGCCGATCGTCTTATCCGCCAAGCTTTTTCCCTCCAACCCCCATTCTCCTACCATCTCCCCATAACTTCTGATACCTGTATTAATCCAGAATCTTTCTGTCTACGCCTTTAAATATCCAGTGACGTGACGTACACAGCCTGTTGTGGCAAATAATTCCACAAATTCATCACCTTCTGACTAATTAAATTTCTGATCATCTTCAAAAGAGAACGTAGATTAATTCTGAGGAAATGATCTCTTGTCCGAGACGCTCCCACAAGTGGAAACATACTTTCCACATCCACTGGATCTAAACCATTCACATATTTGTATGTTTCAATGAGGTCCACCCTCATACTTCTAAACTCCGAGTGCAATCCGGGAGTCGACCAAACGCTCGCCAGAGGTTAACTTATTGCTGGGATCATTCTTGTAAACCTCCTCTGGACCCTCTCCAGAGCCAGCACACCTTTCCTCTGATATGGTGCACAGAATTGCTCACAATATTCCAAATGCGGCCTTCCCGTCGCCTTGTATAGCCTCAACATTAAATCCGTGTTTCTGTGTTCAAGTCCTCTTGAAATGAATGCAAGCAATGAGTTTGCTTCCATTAGACAATAGACAATAGACAATAGGTGCAGGAGTAGGCAATTCGGCCCTTCGAGCACCACCATTCCATGTGATCATGGCTGATCATTCTCACCGATTCAACTTGCAGATAAAAAATTTGGGAATAATAATAATAATAATAATAATAATAATGTTAATAAACATTTATTTTTTATAGCGCTTTTCCAATTGCTCAAAGACGCTTTACAAACCAGTCAGGACATAAAAACAAACAAACAAACAAAAGATTTGTCCTGACGGAGCAGCGTCGAACAAATAGCGCCAGCGTCCTCTCACGTGAGTCCGGCAGTAGACAATAAAGAACACAAGACACACAATTACAATTTTAACACAAACAGCCATCACAGTAATTGCTCCAGGCACACCCTCACTGTGATGGAAGGCAAAGAAAAGTCTTATCTCCTCCTCATTCTTCTCCCGTGGTGCCACGAGGCGGCCGAGGCTCTCGACTTTTGAACCCCCACCGGGCGATGGAAAGTCCCAGGGCCGAGCCGAGCAGGCCGATGAAGGTCCTAAGCCCCCACCGGGTGATGGGAAGTGCCGCGACCGAGCCACGCAGGGCGATGAGGGCCCTGCGAGCGGGTCGGTCAAACTTCGCGCTTCGGGGCGGTCGAAGCTGCTACGGCTGGAGCTCCCGAAAGCCGGTCGCCAGCCAGGGACCTGCGAACTCCAGATGTTGCGGTCTGCAGGGCCCACGGCCGAAGCCTCCGAGATGGTAAGTCCAGGCCCTGCCACCGGAGTCTTCAAGGTCGATCCCAGCTGGAGGCCGCCGACTCCACGGTGTTAGGCCGTAGCACGAGCGGAGATACGACATGATAACCAGCACTCCCAAGTCCCTTTGCACTTCCGATTTATGGATTATTTCCCCACTTAGGCACTTCCCCACTTTGCTACACTATATTCCATCTGCCACTTCTCTGCCCATTCCCCCAACATGTCCAAGTCCTTCTGCAGAGTCCCTGCTTTCTCTAAACTACCTGCCCTTCCACCTATTTTCGTAACATCCGTAAACTTGGCCACAAAGCCTTCGATCCCCTCGTCCAAATCATAATATAAAACGTGGAGTAGCGGACAAACACGGATCCTTGAAGATCTCCACTAGTTACTGTTAGCCAACGAGAAAAAAAATCCCCCTTTATTGCCACTCTTTGTTTTCTGCCATCCAGCCAGCCAGTTATCCATGCTGGTATCTGCCCTTTGACACCGTGGGCTCTCATCTTCCTAAGCAGCCATCTTGTGACACCTGGTCAAAGGTTTTCTGAAAATCAAAGTAAACAACATCTACTGTCTCTCCTTTGGATGTTTTGCTATTTACTTCTTCAAATAATTCCATCAAATTTATCAAACACGACCTTCCATTCACAAAGCCATGCCTATTTCATCGTGCACTTATAAATACTCTGTCACATCATCCTGTATAACGGGTCCTAAAATCTTACCACCCACTCCACTGGTGTTGGAGGCAGATACAATACTGACATTTAAGACAAGTTCAGATTTTCATGTAATGAAGGGATATGCATTGTGAGCAGGCAGGTAAGGGTGGTCGTCTCATGTTCGGCACAGCTATTATTAGCCAAAAGTCCTGCCGTGCCTTGTACTTCGTGTAGGAAAGAAATGCAGATGCTGGTTTAAATCGAAGGTAGGCACAAAATGCTGGTGTAACTCAACGAGACAGGCATCATCTCTGGAGAGAAAGAATGGGTGACGTTTCGGATCGAGACCCTT
>NW_027602232.1:0-44000 GCF_053455715.1 Rhinoraja longicauda | reverse complement strand
ACCTGCCTTCTCTCCATACCCCCTGATCCCTTTAGCAAAAAGGGCCACATCTAACTCCCTCTTAAATATAGCCAATGAACTGGCCTAAACTACCTTCTGTGGCAGAGAATTCCACAGACTCACCACTCTCTGTGTGAAGAAATGTTTTCTCATCTCGGTCCTAAAAGACTTCCCCCTTATCCTTAAGCTGTGACCCCTGGTTCTGGACTCCCCCAACATCGGGAACAATCTTCCCGCATCTAGCCTCTCCAACCCCTTAAGAATTTTATATGTTTCTATAAGATCCCCCCTCAGTCTTCTAAATTCCAGCGAGTACAAGCCCAGTCTATCCAGTCTTTCCTCATATGCAAGTCCCGCCATCCCAGGGATTAATCTGGTGAACCTTCTCTGTACTCCCTCTAAGGCAAGAACGTCTTTCCTCAGGTTAGGACACCATAACTGCACACAATACTCCAGGTGCGGTCTCACCAAGGCTCTGTACAACTGCAGCAGAACCTGTATGGGGGGCAGGTGTATAATGGGGCTTTGGGTCAAATGTTTGGGGTGTGTCTGTGGGTCAGATGTATTGGGCGGCTGTGGGTCAGGTATGTGAGGGCCTGGGGGTCAGGAGTGTGGGGGTTTGGGGGTCAGTTGTGTGTGGGGCTGGGGGTCAGGTGTGTGTTGGGAGCTGGGGGATATGTATGTGGGAGGCTGGTGGTCCGGTTTGTGAGGGGCTGGGGTTCAGGTGTGTGGGAGGGGTCAGGTACAGGGGGAGGGAGTCAGGGGGTCAGTTTTGTGGTTCAGGTGTTTTGAAGGTCTGTGGGTCAGGTGTGTGCGGGGCTGGGGTCAGGTGTATCGGAGGGGTGGGGGACAGGTGTGTGCGGGGCTGGTGTTCAGGTGTATCGGAGGGGTGTGGAAAGCTGAGGGGATCAGGTGTGTGGAGGGCTGAGGTCAGGTGTGTTAGGGGCAGTGGATCAGGTGTGTGGAGGGCTGAGGGGGTGAGGTGTTTAGGGGTTGTGGGATTCAGGTGTGTGGGGGCTGAAGTGGTCAGGTGTGTGGAGGCTGGGGTTCGTGTGTGTGGGTGGCTGTTGGTCCGCTATGTGGGTGGGGTTTGAGGGGGTCACGTGTGTGGAGGGCGAGGATTCAGATGTTTGGGGGGCTGCGTGGGTCCGGTGTGTGTGTGGGGGGGCTGCGGCTCAGGTGTGTGGGGCGCTGTAGGTCAGCTGTGTGACGGGGTTGTGCGTCAGTTGCTTTGGTGTGTGCGGGGCTTGGGTTCGGATGTGTGTGGGGGTCAGTTGGTGAGTGGGGTCTGGCGGTTAAGTGTGGTGGGAGAATGGGGGTCAGGTGTGTGGGGAATTGGAGGTGTGGTGTGTGTGGGGGTTGGTGACAGGTGTATCTGGGGGGGCTGGCTGTCAGGTGCGAGGGGGGGGAGGAGTCAGGTGTGTGGGGGGGGCTGGGGGTCAGTTATTTACGGGGGCTGTGGGTCAGTAGGTCAGGTGTGTGGGGGATGTTGGGGGCAGGTGTGTAATGGGGCTTTGGGTAAAATGTTGGGGCGGGCTTAATGGGTCAGATGTTTTGGGCGGCTGTGGGTCGAGTATGTGAGGGGCTGAGGGTCAGGAGTGTGGGGGTTTGGGGGTCAAGTGTGCGGGGCGGCTGGGCATCAGTTTTGAGAGGGGCTGGGAGTCAGGTGTGTGGAAGACTGGGGGTCAGGTATGTGTTGGGAGCTGGGTGTGATGTGTGCGCAGAGCTGGGGTTCCGGTGTGTCGGAGGGGTCAGGTGAGTGGAGGGATGAGGTCAAGTGTGTTGGAGGCAGGATGTCATGTGTGGGGAGGCTGGGGGTCCGGTTTGAGGGGGGCTGGCGTTCGGGTGTGTGGGAGGAGCTCAGTGTCAGGTGTGTGGGGAGTCAGGGGTTCAGCTTTGTGCGGGGCTGGGGTTCAGGTGTTTGGGAGGGTTGTGGGGCAGGTGTGTGCGGGGCTGGGTTCAGGTGTATCGGAGGGGTGGAGGTCAATGGTGTGGGGGCTGAAGTGGTCAGGTCTGTGGGAAGGCAGGGGATCGGGGGGACTGGTGTCAGCAATGCGGGTGGGGGCTGATGGGGTCAGGTGTGTGCGGCGCTGATCAGGTGTGTGCGGGGACGGGTTCAGGTGTGTGGGGGGGGGCTGGTAATCAGTTATGTGGGGCTCTGGAGGTGAGGTGTGTGTGTGTCTGGGAATCAGGGGGTCAGGTGTGTCGGGGGACTGGGGGTCATGTGTGTCGGGGGCTGGCGTCATGTGTGTGGGGATTCAGGGGGTCACGCTTGTGGGGCGCTGGGGTTCACGTGTTTGGGAGGGCTGTGGGTCAGGTGTGTGCGGGGCTGGGGTTTAGGTGTATCGGATAGGTGGGGGTCTGGGGTGTGGAAAGCTGCGAGGGGTAGGTGGGCGGAGGTCAGGTGCTTTGGGGGCATTGGGTCAGGTGTGTGGGCGGCCGAGGGGGTCAGGTGTGTAGGGGGGTTGGGAGTCAGGTTTGTGGGGGGCTGAAGTGGTCAGGTGTGTGGGAAGGCTGGGGACCGTGTTTGTGGGGGGCTGGGTGGTCAGCTATGTGGGTGGGCGGCTGAGGGGTCACTAATGTGGAGGACTGGGTTTCAGGTGTGTGGTGTCTGAGGGCGTCAGGTGTGTAGGGGGGCTGTGAGTCAGGTGTATGGGGGGATGGTGGTCAGGTGTGTGGATAGGCTGGGTACCGTGTGTTTGGGGGGCTGTGGGTCAGCTATGTGGGTGGGCGGCTGAGGGGGTCACGTGCGGAGGGCTGTGGTTCAGATGTGTGGGGGGGGGGGCTGGAGTTCATGTGTGCGCGGGGCTGTTTTTCAGCTGGGTGAGGGGCTGAGGTTCAGATGTGTGGGGGGCTGAGTGGGTCAGGTGTGTGTGGGAATGGGAGTCAGGTGTGTGGGGCGCTGGAGGTCAGGTGTGTGAGGGGGTTGGGCGACAGTTGCTCAGGCGTGTGCGGGGCTGCGGTTCGGGTGTGTGTGGGGGACTGGGGGTCAGGTTTGTGGGGGTGTGGGTGTCAGGGGGCCTGATGTGTGGGGTTCAGTGGGTCAGGTGGGTAGGGGCTGGGGGTCAAGTGTGTGGGGGGAATGACGGTCAAGTATATGGGGGACTGGAAGTGAGGTGTGTGTGGGGGTTGGTGCCAGGTGTATGTGTGTGTGTGGGGCTGGCTGCCAGGTGCGTGGGGGCTGGGAGTCAGGTGTGTTGGGTGGCTGGGGGTCAGTTATGTGCGGGGACTATGTGTCAGTGGGTCAGGTGTGATGGGCGGCTGTGGGTCAGGTTTGTAAGGGGCTGGGGGTCATGTGTGTAGGGGTCTGGGGGTCAGGTGAGTGGTGGGCTGGGGTTAAGGTATTTGGGAGGGCTGGGGTCAGGTGTGTGCGGGGCTGGGGTTCAAGTGTGGCGGAAGGTGGGGGTCATGGTTGTGGGGAGACGAGAGGGTCAGGTGTGCGGAGGTATGAGGTCAGGTGTGTTGGGGGCAGGGGTCAGGTGTGTGGTGTATGAGTGGGTCAGGTGTGTGGGGGGGACTGGGTGTTAGGTGTGTTGGGTGTGCTAGTGGGGTCAGGTATGTGGAGGAATGGAGTTCATGTGTGTATGGGGACACTGCACAGGTGTCCGGGGGGTTCTGTGACAAGGTGGTCAGGTGTGTGTGGGGCTGGGAGTCAGGTTTGTGAGGGGCTGAGCGAGTCAGACGTGTAGGGGTTGGGAGTCAGGTGTGCGGGGGGGGTTGTGTTTCAAGAGTGTGGGGGGTGTGTGAGTCAGGTGTGCGGGGGGGTTCAAGTGTGTGGCTGGTTTGCACGTGTTTGGGGGGGCTGGGTGTCATGTGTGTGCGGCTACTGGGAATCAGGGTCAGGTATGTGGGGAGTGGTGTTCAGGTGTCTGGGGGCTTGGTGTCACGTGTGTGTGGGGGGAGCCTGGGGCCAAGTGTATGGGGGCTGGGTGTCAGGAGTGTGTGGACTGGGGTCATGTCTGTGGGGATTCAAGGGGTCAGGCGGGTGGGGAGCTGGACGTCAGCTGTGTGCGGGGCTGTGTGGGGTGCTAGGGTTCAGGTGTGTGCGGGGCTGTAGATCAGGTGAGTCAGAGGGGTGGGGGAAGGTGTGCGGGGCTGAGAATGGTCAGGTGCGTGGAAGGCTGATGTCAGGTTTTGGGGAAGGGGGGGTCAATGGGGGGGGGCTGAGGGAATCAGGTGTGTCGGGGGAGCTGTAAGTCAGGTCCGTGGGATGGCTATGAGTGTGCAGGGATGCTGAGGGGGTCAGGTGTGTGGAGGGTTGGGGTTCAGGTGTGTGCAGGGCTGGAGTTCAGGTGTGTGGGGGGGCTGGGGACAGGTGTCCGGTGGACTGGATGACAAGGTGGTCAGGTGTGTGGGGGCTGGGGGTTAGGTGTGTGCGTGGCTGGGATTCAGGTGTGTGTGGGGGCTGGGGGTCAGGTTTGTGGGGGCGTTGGGGTCGGGTGTCAGATATGTGGGGGACTGGAGGTGAGGGTTGTGTGGGGGTTGGTTTCAGGTGTGTTTGGGGCTGCTGTCTGCCAGGTGCGTGGGAGGGGCAGGAGTCAGGTGTGTGGTGGGCTGGGGTCAGGTGTGTGGGGGTCTAGGGGTCAGGTGTGTGGGGCGGGCTGGGGGTCAGTTATGTGCGGAGGCTGTGGGTCAGTGGGTCAGGGGTGCGCAGGGTCCGTAATTTGTGTGTAATGGGTGAGTGATGGGGCTTTGGGTCAAATGTAATGGGTGTGTAATGGGTGTGTATAATGGGTGTGTAATGGGCTGTGGATACGGTGTGTGGGAGGCTGTGGGTCAGTTATGTGGGTTGGGGGCTGAGTGGGTCAGGTGTGTGGAGGGCTGGGCTTCGTGTGTGCGGGGCTGGAGTTCAGGTTTGTGCGGGGCTGCCGTTCAGAAGTGTGGTGGGGCTGGGTACATGTATGTGTGGGGGCTGGGGGCAGATTTGTGCGGGTTTTGGGGTTCAGGGGGTCAGATGTGTAGGGTTCAGGGGGTCAGGGGAGTGGGGGCTGGTGTTCAAGTGTGGGGGGGGCTGGGGGTCAAGTAAGTGGGGGACTGGAGTTGAGGGGTGTGTGGGGGTTGGGGTCTGGTGTGTGTGGGGCGGCTGGCTGTCAGGTGCGTGGGGGGCTGGATTCAGGTGTGTGGTGGACTGGGGGTCAGGTGTGCGGGGGTCTGTGTGTCAGGTATGTGGGGATATGGGGTCATGTGTGTGGGGGACAGGGGGTCAGTTAAGTGCGGAGTCTGTGGGCCAGTGGTTCAGGTGTGTGCGGGTTGTGGGGGGGCAGGCGTGCAATTGGGCTTTGGGTCAAATGTTGGGGGGTCAGTGGGTCAGATGAGTTGGGCGGCTGGGGGTCAGGTTTGTGAGGGTCTGGTGGTAAGGTGTATGGGGGTCTGGGTGTCAGGTGTGTGGGGGGGTGCTGGGGTTATGTGTGTGGGAGGCTGTGCGTCCGGTTTCTGTGGGGCTGGGGTCCAGGTTTGTGGGGAGTCAGAGGTCAGCTATGTTCGGGGCTGGAGTTCAGTTGTTTGGCAGGGCTGGGGGTCAGGTGTGTGCGGGGCTGGGATTCAGGTGTATCGGTGGGGTAGTGGTCAGGGGTGTAGGGAGCTGAGGGGTTCAGGTGTGTGGAGGGCTGGAGTCAGGTGTGTTGGGGCCCAGACGATCAAGTTTGTGCGGGGGATGGGAGTCAGGTGTTTGGGGCTGAGGGGGTCAGGTGTGCGGGGGGCTGGGGATCAGCTGTGTGGGTGGGGGATGGGGTGGTCAGGTGTGTGGAGGGCTGGGGTTCAGGAGTGTGCGGGGCTGGGGTACAGGTTTGTGGGGGGCTGGTGTTCTGGTGTATGGGAGGCCCGGAGTTCAGGTGTGTGCGGGGTTGGAGTTCAGGTATTTATGGGGACACTGCACAGGTGTCCGGGGGGGGGGCTCTGTGACAAGGTGGTCAGGTGTGTGGGGGATGGGAGCCAGGTGTGTGAGGGACTGAGCGAGTCAGGCGAGTAGGGGCTGGGAGTCATGTGTGCGGGGGGGGCTGTGTTTCAGGAGTGTGGGGGGGCTGGGAGTCAGGTGTGCGGGGGGGGGGGGTGTTCAGGAGTGTGGCGAGGGGTTGGTGCTCATGTGGATGGGGGGCTGGGTGTCATGTCTGTGTGGCTGCTGGGGATCAGGGTCAGGTATGTGGGGAGTGGTGTTCAGGATTCTGGGGGCTGGGTGTCACGTGTGTGTGGAGGCTGAGGTGGTCAGGTGTGTGGAGCGCTGGGGTTTAGGAGGTTGCGTGGCTGGGGTTCAGGTGTGTGTTGGGCTGGTGCTATGGTGTATGGGAGGGTTGGGGACAGGTGTCCAAGGGGCTGGGTGACAAGGTGGTCAGGGTGTTGGGGGCTGGTGGTCAGGTGTGTGGGGGGCTGAGGGGGTCGGCTGTTTGCGGACTGGGAGTCAGGTGTGCGGGGGGGGGCTTTGATTGAGGAGTGTGGGGGCGGCTGAGGCGCACGTGTGTGGGGGACTGGGTGTCATGTGTGTGTGTGGCTACTGGAGATCAGGGGTTAAGTGTGCGGGGAGGGGGGTTCAGGATTGTGGGGGCTGGGAGTCACGTGTGTGGGGTGGGGGGTATGGAGTGAGGTGTGAGCGGGGCTGGGTGTCAGGTGTGTATGTGGGGCTGGGGGTCATGTTTGTGGAGTGGCTGGGAGTCAGGAGTGTGGGGGACAGGAGGTGAGGTCTGTGAATCAAAGTGTCATGCGTGTGGGGGGGACTGCGGGTCATGTGTATGGGTGGCTGGGGTCATGTGTGTGGGGATTCAGGGATTCAGGGGGTCAGGGGGCTTGACGTCAGCTGTTATGGGGCTGGGGTTCAAATGTGTGGGAGGGCTGGGGATCAGGTGTGTGCCGGGATGGATTTCAGGTGTATACGGGGCTGGGAATCAGGTGTGTGGTGGCTGGGGCAGGTGTATAGGGGGGCTGGGTGTCAGGTGTGTGGGGGCTAGCGATCAGTAGGCAGGTGGCTGGAGGTCAGGTGTGTGCGGGGCTGGGGTTCAGGTGTGTGTGGGGTGGGTCATGTTTGTGGGGGGCTGGGATCATGTGTATGGGGAATCAGGAAGTCAGGCGTGTGGGGTGTTGGGCATCAGCTGTGTGCGGTGCTGGAGTTCATCTATGTGGGGGAGGTGAGGGATTCAGATGTGTGGGGGCTGTGTGTTAGGTGTGTGGGTGGGGGCTGGGGTCAGCAATGGGCGTCAGGTTTGTGAGGGACTGATGATTTAGGTGTGTGAGGGGCTGGGGTTCAGGTGTGTGGGAAGGGTGGTGGTCAGATGTGTGGGGGGCTGAGGGTGTCAGATGTGTGGAATGCTGACGTCAGGTGTGTTGGGTCATGGGATCAGGTGGGTGCGGGCTGGGAGGAAGGTGTATGGGGGGCTGGGGTCAGCAATGTAAAGGGGAGTGCTGAGGGCGTCAGGTGTCTGCGGAGCTGGAGTTCAGGTGTGTGCGGGGCTGGGGTTCGTGTGCGTGGTGATGGGGTGACGTATGTGGAGGACTGGAGGTGAGGTGTGTGGGGGCTGGGGTCATGTGTTTGGGGGGCTGGGGTCATGTGTGTGAGGATTCAGGGATTCAGGTGTGAGGGGGCTGGGGTTCGGGTGTGTGCGGAGCTGGAGTTCAGGTTTGTCAGAGGGGTGGGGGTCAGGGATGTGGGGGGCTGAGCCGGTCAGGTGTGTAGGGCTGAGGTCAGGTGTGTTGGGGTCAGGGTGTGGGGGAGGGCTGTGGGTCATGTGTGTGCGGAGCTGGGGTTCAGGTATGTCGGAGGGGTCAGGTGTGTGGACGGATGAGGTCAAGTGTGTTGGGGGCAGGGTGCCATGTGTGTGGGAGGCTGGGGGTCCGGTTTGTGGGGGGCTGTGGTTCAGGTGTTTGGGAGGGCTGTGGGTCAGGTGTGTGCGGGGATGGGGTTCAGGTGTATCGGAGGGGTGGGGGTCAGTTGTGTGGAAAGCTGAGTGGGTCAGGTGTGTGGAAGGCTGAGGTCAGGTGTGTTGGGGACTGGGAATCAGGTCTGTGGGGGACTGAAGTGGTCAGGTGTGCGGGGAGGCTGAGGATCGTGTGCGTGGGGGGGTTGTACGCTATGCGGGTGGGGGTCTGAGGGGGTTACGTGTGCGGGGGGCTGGTTGTCATGTGTGTGCGGTTCTTGGGGATCAGCGGTCAGATGTGTGTGGAGTGGGGTTAAGGTGTGTGGGCGCAGAGGGCCACGTGTGCGGGGGGGTCTGGGGTCAGGTGCCTGGGGAGGAGGTCAGGTGTGTTCCGCGCTGGGTTCTGGTGTGTGTGGGGGCTGAGGGTCAGGTATGTCTAGGGGCTGGGTCTCACGTATGTGGGGGGCGTGATGTGTATGGGGGTCTCGGAAGCAGGTGGTCACGTGTGTTGGGGCACTGGGTGTCATGTGTGTGTGGGGGCTGGGGTCATGTTTGTGGGGATTCAGGTCATGCGTGTGGGCGTCTGGGGGTCTGGGACTGGGGTTCAGGTGTGGGAGGGCTGGGGCCAGGTGTGTGCGGGACTGTAGTTCAGGTGAGTAGGAGGGGTGGGGCTCAGGTTTGTGGGGGGATGAGGGTTTAAGACGTGTGGAGGGCTGACGTCAGGTGTGTTGGGGGATTGGGTCAGGTGTGTGGGGAGCTGAGGGGGTCTGGTGTGTGTGGAGGTGGGAGTCAGGTGCGTTGGGGGTGAGTGTGTCAGGTGTGTGCGGAATGGAGCTCAGGTGTGTGCGGGGCTGGGGTTCACGTGTGTGGGGTGGCTTCGGTCAGGAATGCGGGTCGGGGCTGATGGGATCAGGTGTGTGCTGCGCTGGTCAGAATTGTGCGGGGATGGATTCAGGTGTGTATGTGGGGGGTTGGGGGTCAGGTATGTGTGGATCTGGGGTGAGATATGTGGGGGTCGGTATCAGGGGGTCAGGTTTGTGGGGGGACTAGGGATCATGTTTGTGAGGGGCTGGGGTCATGTGTGTGGGGATTCTGGGCGTTAGGCTTGTGGGGGGCTGGGCGTCAGCTGTGTGCGGGGCTGCGGTTCAGGTGTGTGGGGGACTGAAGGTGAGTTGTGTGTGGGGGTTGGGGTCAGGTGTGTGTTGGGGGGCTGGCTTTAAGGTGCACGGGGGAGGGGTCTGGAATCCGCTGTGTGTGGTGAGGTGGGGTTCAGGTGGGTGAGGGGGCTGTGGGTCAGTGGGTCAGGTGTTTGGGGGGTGTGGGCTCAGGCATGAGATGGGGCTTTGGGTCAAATATTGGGGGTGTTCGTGGGTGGGTGGCTGAGGTCATGTGTGTGGGGATTCAGGGAGTCAGGGTGTTGGGTCATGGGGTCAGATATGTGGGGGGCTGGGAGACAGTTGTGTTGGGGGGGCCGAGGGGGTCAGTTTTGTGGAGGGCTGGGGGTCAGCTATGTAGGGGGGCTGCTGAGAGGATCAGGTATGTGGCAGGCTGGGGGTCAGCTATGTATAGGAGGTGCTGAGGGGGGCAGGTGTGTGGGGCCTGGGGTTTAGGTGTATGCGGCGCTGGAGTTCAAGTGTGTGCCGGGCTGAAGTTCAGGTGTGTGGGGGGGGGGGCTGAGTGACAGGTGTCCGGGGGGCAGGGTGTCAAGGTGTTCAGGTGTGTGTAGGGGGCTAGGGGTCACGTTTGTGGGGGTCTGGAGGTGACGTGTGTGGGGGGCTGGGGACTTGTGTGTGGGGTGCTGGGGTCATGTGTCTGAGGATTCAGGGGGTCAGGTGTGTAGGGGGACTGGGCGTCAGTTGTGTGCGGAGCTGGAGTTCAGGTGTGTCGGAGGTGTGGGGGTCAGGTGTGTGGGGGGCAGAGGCTGTCAGGTATGTGGAGGGCTGACGTCAGGTGTGTTGGGGGCAGGGGCGCAAATGTGTGGGGGGCTGAGTGGGTCAGATGCGAGGGGGGGCTGGGAGTCAGGTGTGTTGGGTGGCTGGGAGTCAGGTGTGTGGGGGTGAGGCGGTCAGGTGTGTGTGGGGGGGGGTTGGAGTCATGTGTGTGGAGGGCTGGGGGTCAGGTGTGTGATGGATTGGGCGTCAGTTGCTCCGGTGTGTGGCGGAGCTGGTGGTCAGATGTGTGGGGGGCTGTGGTTCGGGAGTGTGGAGGAGGGGGTGCTGGGTGTCATGTGTGTGTGGCTACTGGGGATCAGAGGTCAGGTGTGTGGGGACTTGTGTTCAGGAGTGTGGAGGCTGGGTATCAGGTGTGTGGGGGGCCTTGTTGTCAGGTGTGTGGGGGGCTGGTGGTCAGGTATGTAGGGGGCTGGAGGTCAGATGTGTGCGGGGCTGGGGTTCCGGTGTGTACGGGGGGCTGTGGGTCAGGTTTATGGGGGAGGGTGTGGGTCATGGGGTCAGATGTGTGGGTGTCAGGTGAGTGGGGGCTGGGGGTCAAGTGTGTGGGGTGACTGGGGGTCAGGTATGTGCGGGACTGGAGGCAAGGTGTATGTGGAAGTTGGGGTCAGGTGTGTGGGGGGACTGGCAAACAGGTACGTGGGGGGCAGGGGTCAGGTTTGCAGGTGTGTGGGGGCTGAGCCGGTCAGATGTGTGGTGGGGCTGAGAGTTAAGTGTGTGTGGGGGGGCTGGGAGGCAGGAGTGTGGGGGCTGCGGGGATCAAGTGTGTGGGGGGCTAGGAGTCAGGTTTGTGGGGGGCTGAGGGGGTCAGGGGTGTGTGGTACTGTGGATCAGGTGTGTGGTGGGGCTGGGGTGTGGTGGGGACGGAGGGTGTCAGGTGTGTGGGGGGCTAGGTTTCAGGTGTGTGCGGTGTTGGAGTTCAGGTGCGTTGGGGCTGGTGATCCGGTGTGTTGTGCTGCTGTGGACAGGTGTCCGGAGGACTGAGTGACAAGGTGTCAGGTGTGTGGGGGGCTGGGGATCATATGTGTGGGGGGATTAGGGGGTCAGATGTGTGGAAGAGTGGGTTGGGAGTCAGGGGTGTGGAGTGCTGGGGTCAGTTGTGTGAGGCGCTGAGGGTCAGATATGTGTTGGGATTATGCGTCAATTGCTCCGGTCTGTGGGGGGGCTGGTTGTCAGGTGCGTGGGGGTCTGTGGTTCAGGAGTGTAGGGGAGGGTGGCTTGGGTCACGTATGTAGGGGGCTGGGTGTCATGAGTGTGTGGCTACTGGGGGGTCAGAGGTCAGGTGTGTGGGGACTGGGGTTCAGGTGTGTGGAGGCAGGGGTCACATGTGTGTGGGGGGTGGGGCAGGGATTCAGCTGTGTGAGGGTCAGGGGGTCAGTTGAGTGGGGGTTGCTGATGGTAAGGTGTGTGTGGGGGTTGAGGTCAGGTGTGTTTGGGGGGGCTGGCTGTCTGGTGCGTGGTGGGCCTGGAGTCAGGTGTGTGGGGTCTGGGTGTCAGGTGTGTGGGGGGCTGTGGGTCAGTTATGTGCGCGGGCTTTGGGTTAGTGGGTCAGGTGCGTGGGGGCCAGGTGTGTGATGTGGCTTTGGGTCAAATTTTCGGTGTGTCAGTCGGTCAAATGTGTTGGGCGGCTGGAGGTCAGGTTGTGGAGGGCTGGGGATAAGGTGCGTGGGGGGGGGGCTGGGGGTAAGCGATGTGGGGGGCCGCTGAGAGGGTCAGGTATGTGGGGGGCTGGGTTTCAGGTGTGTGCAGGGCTGGAGTTCAGGTGTGTGCGGGGCTGGTGTTCACGTGTGTGGGGGGATTAGGGTGTTAGGTGTGTGGGGGTGTGGGCTGGGAGTCAGGTATGTGGAGTGCTGGGAGTCAGTTGTGTGAGGCGCTGGGGGTCAGGTGTGTGTTTGTGTTAGGCGTCAGTTGCTCCGGTGAGTGGGGGGGGCTGGTTGTCAGGTGCTTGGTCGGGGTTCTGTGGTTCAGTTGTGTGGGGGGGAGACTGGGGTCACGTGTGTGGGGGTCTGGGTGTAATGCGTTTGTGGCTACTGGGGATCAGAGGTCAGGTGTGTGGGGACAGGGGTTCAGGTGTGTGGAGGCTGGGGTCACGTGTGTGTGGGGCCACGGTGTCAGGTGTGTGGGGGGCAGGTGGTTAGGTATGCAGGGGGCTGGAGGTCAGGTGTGTGTGGGGCTGGAGGTCAGGTGCGGGGGGCTGGGGTCAGGTTTGTGGTGGGGTTGGGGATCAGGGGTTCAGATGTGTAGGGGACTGGGGGTCAGGTGAGTGGTGGGGCTGGAGGTGAGGTGTGTGTGGGGGGTTAGGTCAAGTTAGTGTTGGGGGGGCTGGCTGTCCGGTGCGTGAGGGGCCAGGAGTCAGGTGTGGGGAGGGGATGCGGTTCAGTTATGTGCGGGAGCTGTGGGTCAATGGGTCAGGTGTTGTGTGTTGTGCGGCTGCAGGTCAGGTTTGTGGGGGGCTGGGGGTCAGGTGTGTGGGGTCTGGGGGTCAGATATGAGGGGGGCTGGGGTTCACGAGTTTGGGGGTCCGGGGGTAAGTTGTGGGGGTGGATTGTGAATCATGTGTGTGCGGAGCTGGGGTTGAGGTGTGTCGGAGGGGTCAGGTGTGTGGAGGGCTGAGGTCAAGTGAGTTGGGGGCAGGGTGTCAGGTGTGTGGGGGCTGAGGTGGTCTGCTGTGTGTGGGTGTTGGGGCAGTTGTGTGGGGGCTGGGGTTCAATTATGGTGGGGTTGCTGAGGGACTCAGGTATGTGGGGGGCCGGGGTTCAGATGTGTGCGGGGCTGGAGTTCAGGTGTGTGCGGGTCTGGTGTTCAGGTGCATGGAGGGTGGGGCTCGGTACAGGTGTCCGGGGGGCTGGGTGTCAAAG
This sequence comes from Rhinoraja longicauda, assembly GCF_053455715.1. Taxonomy (NCBI): domain Eukaryota; kingdom Metazoa; phylum Chordata; class Chondrichthyes; order Rajiformes; family Arhynchobatidae; genus Rhinoraja; species Rhinoraja longicauda. The sequence continues at coordinate 31,352 of NW_027602232.1, read as the reverse complement.
TATTCAGGTGTGTGGGTGGCTGGGGAACAGGTGTGTGGTTTGGCTGAGGGGGTTAGATGTGTGGTGGGGCTGCGGGTCAGGTGTACGGGGGGGGGGCTGGGAGTCAGGTGAGTAGAGGGCTGGGGTCAGGTGTGTAGGGCGCTGCGGGTCACGTGTGTGATGGGATTGGGCGTCAGTTGCTCTGGTGTTTGGGTGGGATGATTGTCAGGTGTGTGGAGGGGGGCTGTGGTTCAGGAGTGTGAGGATGGGGGCTGGGGGCAAGTTTGTTGGGGGCTTGGTGTCATGTGTGTGCGGCTAATGGGGAGCAGGGGTCAGGTGTGCTAGGGGCTGTGGGTCAATGGGTCAGGTGCATGGGGGTGTGGGGGCCAGGTTTGTGATGGGGCTTTGGGTCATATTTTAGGGGGTTCAGTTGGTCAGATGTGATGGGCGGCTGGCGGTCAGGTTTGTGGGGAGCTGAGGGGACAGTTGTTTGGTGGTTTGGTGGTCAGGTGTGTGGGTTGCTGGGGGTCGCGTGTGTGAGGGTCTGGTGATCAGGTGTCTGGGAGGGCTGGGGTTAAGGTGTGTGCGGAGCTGAGGTTCAGGTGTGTCGGAGGGGTGGGGGGCAGGTGTGTCGGAGGGGTGGTGGTCAGGTGTGTAGGGGGCTGAGGGTGTCAGTTGTGTGGAGGGCTGACGCCACGTGTATTGGGGGAACGGGGTCAGTTGTGCGGGGGGCTGAGGGGGTCAGGTGTGCGGGGGGTTCGGCATCAGCTGTGTGCGAGCTGGGGTTCAGGTGTGTTGGAGGTCTGGTGTCAGGTGTTTGCGGGGCTGCGGTTCAGGTGGAGGGGTGAGGGTCAGGTGTGAGGGGGCTGAGGGGGGTCAGGTGTGTGCAGGGCTCACGCCAGGTGCGTTGGGCGTAGGGGGTCAGTCCTGTGGGGGGCTGACGGGGTCAGGTGTGTGTGTGGGGCTGGATGTCAAGTATGCGCAGGGCTAGGGGCAGGCGTGTGGCGGGCTGAGGAGATCAGGTATTGTGGAGGGCTGACGTCACGTTTGATGGGGGCTAGGTGCCATGTGTGTGTGGCAACTGGGGATCTGAAGTCCGGAGTGTGGGGACTGGGGTTGAGCTGGGTGGGGGCTGGGTGTCACGTGTGTGGTGGGGTGGGGTCAGGTGTTTGGGGGGACTGGTGTCAGATATGCAGGGGGCTGGAGGTCTGTTGTGTGCGGGGCTGGGGTTCAGGTGCCTATTGGGGCAGGTGGTCCGGTTTCAGGGGGTCAGATGTGTGGGGGTCAGGGAGTCAGGTGATTGGGGGCTGGGGGTGAAGTGTGTGGGGGACTGGGGGTCAGGTATGTGGGGACTGGAGGTGAGGTGTTGGGGTCAGGTGTGTGAGGGGGCTACGGGTCAGTTATGTGCGGGAGCAGTGGGTCAGTGGGTCAGGTGCGTAAGGGGTGTGGGGGCCTGGTGTGTGTTTGGGATTTGGGTCACATTTTGGGGGGGTCAGTGGATCAGGCGTGTTGGGCCGCTGCGGTCGGGTTTGTTGGAGGGCTGGGGGGGTTCAGGTGTGTGGTGGTCTGGGGGCCAGGTGTGTGGGGTCTGGGGGTCACGTGTGCGGGAGGGCTGGGGTTCAGGATTGTGCGGGTCTGGGGTTTAGGTGTGTGGGGGGACGTCGGACAATTGTCCGGTGGGCTGGGTAACAGGTTGGTCAGGTGTTTGGGGGATTGTCGGTCAGGTGTGTGGGGCGGCAGGTGGCAGGTTTGTGATGGGGGTGGGGGTCAGGGGGTCAGATGTGTGGGGGTCAGGGAATCAGATGATTGGCGGCTGGGGGTGAAGTGGGGGGAATGTGAGGTCAGGTGTGTGGGGACTGGAGGTGAGGTGTGTGTGGGGGGTTGTGTCAGGTGTGTGTGTGTGTATGGGGGCTGCCTGTCAGGTGCGTGGGGAGCCAGGAGTCAGGTGTGTGGGGGCTGAGGGTCAGGAGTGTGGAGGTGTGGGGGTCAGGTGTGTGGGGGGGGGGCTGCGGGTCAGTTATGTGCGGGAGCTGTGAGTCAATGGGTCAGGTGCGTGAGGGGTGTGGGGGCCAGGTGTGTGATGGGGCTTTGGGTCAAATTTTGGGGGGCTATGGGTCCGATATGTTGGGCCGCTGGGGTCAGGTTTGTGGGGGCTGAAGGGTCAGGTGTGTGGTGGTCTGGGGCAGGTGTGTGCGGGGCTATGGTCGAGGTGTGTCGGAGGGGTGAGGGCCAGGTGTGTGGGGGGCTGAGGGGGTTCACTTTGTGGGGATCTGGTGGTCAGGTGTCTGGGAGTGCTGGGGTTCATGTGTGCGCGGGGCTGGGGTTCAGGTGTGCCGGAGAGGTGGGCGTCATGTGTGTGAGGGGCCGAGGGGGTCAGGTGTGTGGAGGGCTGACGCCAGGTGTTTTGGGGGCAGGGGGTCAGTTGCGTGGGGGGCTGAGGGGATAAGGTTATTTGGGGTTTGCCCGTCAGCTGTGTGCGAGGCTGGGGTTCAGGTGTGTGGGAGGCCTAGTGGTCAGGTGTGTGCGGGGCTGTGGTCCAGGTGTGTCGGAGGGGTGAGGGTCACGTGTGTGGGGGCTGAGGGTGTCATTTGTGTGGAGGGCTGACGTCGGGTGTGTTAGGGGAAGGGGGTCAGGTGTGTGGGGGTCTGGGTGTAATGCGTTTGTGGCTAATGGGGTTCAGAGGTCAGGTGTGTGGGGACAGGTGTTCAGGTGTGTTGTGGCTGGGGGTCACATGTGTGGGGGGCCTGGGTGTCAGGTGTGTGGGGGACTGGTGGTCAGGTATGCAGGGGCTGGAGGTCAGGTGTGTGTGGGGCTGGAGGTCAGGTGCGGGGGGCTGGGGTCAGGTTTGTGGTGGGGTTGGGGATCAGGGTTTCAGATGTGTGGGGGACTGGGGGTCAAGTGAGTGGTGGGGCTGGAGGTGAGGTGTGAGTGAGGGTTGAGGTTAGGTGTGTCTGGGGGGGGCTGGCTGTCCGGTGCGTGAGGGGCCAGGAATCAGATGTGTTGAGGGGATGCGGGTCGGTTATGTGCGGGGGCTGTGTGACATTGGGTCAGGTGCGTGGGGGTTGAGGGGGCCAGGTGTGTGATGGGGCTTTTGGTCAAATTTTCGCGGGTTCAGTCGGACACGCGTGTTGTGCGGCTGGAGGTCAGGTTTGTGGGGGGCTGGGGTCAGGTGTGTGAGGTCTCGGGGTCAGGTATGTGAGGGGGGCTGGGTTTCACGAATTTGGGGGACTGGGGTCAGTTGTGGGGGTGGACTGTGGGTCATGTGTGTGCGGAGCTGGGGTTGAGGTGTGTCGGAGGGGTCAGGTGTGTTGAGGGCTGAGGTCAAGTGTGTTGGGGGCAGGGTGTCAGGTATGTGGGGGCTGAGGTGGTCTGCTGTTAGTGGGGGTTGGGGCAGTTGTGTGGGGGCTGGGGTTCAGCTACCTTGGGGTTGCTGAAAGAGTCGGGTATGTGGGGGGCCGGGGTTCAGGTGTGTGCGGGGATGGAGTTCAGGTGTGTGCGGGTGTTGTGTTCAGATGCATGGAGGGTGGGGCTCGGGACAGGTGGCCGGGGGGCTGGGTGTCAAAGTGTTCAGGTGTGTGGGGGGCTGGGGAACAGGTGTGTGGGTTGGCTGATGGGGTTAGATGTGTGGTGGGGCTGCGGGTCAGGTGTGTGGGTGTCTGGTGTGTGGGGAGAGCTGGGGTTCAGTTGTGTGCGGGGCTGGGATTTAGGTGTGTGGGGGGACGTCGGACAAGTGTCCGGTGGGCTGGGTGACAAGTTGGTCTGGTGTATGGGGGATTGTCGGTCAGGTGTTTGGGGGGCAGGGGGCAGGTTTGTGAGGAAGGTGGGGGTCAGGGGTCAGATGTGTGGGGGTCAGGGAATCAGATGATTGGGGGGCTGGGGGTAAAGTGGGTGACTGTGGGGTCAGGTGTGTGGGGTCTGGAGGTGAGGTGTGTGGGGGTTTGTCTCAGGTGTGTGTGTGGGGGGCTGGCTGTCAGGTGCGTGGGGAGCCAGGAGTCAGGTGTGTGGGGGGGCTGCGGGTCAGTTATGTGCGGGGCCTGTGAGTCAGTGGGTCAGGTTCGTGCGGGGTGTGGGGGCAAGGTATGTGATGGGTCTTTCGGTCAAATATTGGGGGGTCTGTGGGTCAGATATATTGGAAGTGCTGGGGTTCAGGTGTGCGCGGGGCTGGGGTTCAGGTGTGCCGGAGGGGTAGGCCTCAGGTGTGTGTGGGACTGAGGGTGTCATTTGTGTGGAGTGCTGACGTCGGGAGTGTTGGGACCAAGGGGACAGATGTGTGGGTGGGCTGGGTGTCAGGTGTGTGGGGTGGCTGGGAATCAGGTGTGTGGGGGATCGGGGTCATGTGTGTGGGGGCTGGAGGTCACGTGAGTGCGGGGCTGGGAGTTTCATGTGTGCAGGCTGAGGGGTCAGGTGTGTGAGATGCTGGGCGCCAGGTGTGTGGGGGGGCTGAGAGGTCAGGTGTGTGAGGGGCTTGAATTCAGGTGTGTGTGGCGGCTGTGGGGGTCAGGTGTGTGGGGGCTTGGGGTCAGCTATGTGTGGGGGCTGAGCGTGTCATGTGTGGTGGGGGCTGGTGTTCAGGTGTGTGCGGGCTGGTGTTCATGTGTGTCGGAGGGGTGGGGTTCAGGTGAGTGGGCGCTGAGGTCTGGCGTGTTGGGGGTAGGGTGTCAGATGTGTGGGTGCTGAGGTTTTCATGTGTGTGGGGCGCTGGGTCAGGTGTGTGGAAGGCTGCGAATCAGGTGTGTGGGGTAGGGGCTGTGGGGGTCAGATGTGTGGGGTAGGGGCTGTGGGGGTCAGGTGTGTGGGGGCTGGTGTTCAGGTGTGTGCGAGGCTGTGGATCAGGTATGCGTGGGGGGCGTGAGACAGGTGTCCGGGCGGCTGGGTGACAGATTGGTCAGCTGTGGTTTCGGGTGTGGGGGGGGCTGAGGCGGTCAGGTTAGTGGGGGAGCTGGGAGTCAGATGCGGAGGACTGGGGTCAAGTGCGTGGGGGTCTAGGTGTCAGATGTGCGGGGGGCTGAGTGTCCGATCTGTCGGAGGGGGGCAGGGATTCAGCAGTGTGTGATAGCTCGGGGGCACGTGTGTGGGAGGCTGGGTGTCATATTTGTGTGGCTACATGGGATCAGGGGTCAAGTGTGTGGGAACTGGGGTTCACGTGTGTGGGGGCTGTGGGTCGCATGTGTGCGTGGGGGCTGGGGTCAGGTTTATGGGGGCTGGGTGTCATGTGTGTGCGGCTACTGGGGATCAGAGGTCAGGTGTGTGGGGACTGGGGTTCAGGTGTGTGGGGGTCTGGGGGTCTGGGGATCAGGTGAGTTGGGGTCTGGCGTGTGGGGAGACTGCGGGTCAGTTATGTGCGGGGGCTGTGGGTCAGTGGGTCAGCTGCGTGGGGGGTGAGGGGGCAGGTGTGCGACGGGGCTTTGGGCCACGTGTGTGGAGGTTGGGGCCAGGTGTGTGGGGGGGGGCTGGCTGCCAGGTGCGTGGGGAGACTGCGGTTCAGGTGTATGGTGGATGGGGTCAGGTGTGTAGGGGTCTGGGGATCAGATGTGTGCGGGGATGTGGGCCAGTGGCTCAGGTGTGTGGGGGGTTGGTGTGTAATGGGTCTTTGGGCCATATTTTGGGCGGGTCGGAGGGCCAGATATGTTGGGCGGTGGTCAGGTTTGTGAGGGTCTGGTGGTTAGGTGTGTGGGGGTCTGGGGGTCAGATGTGTGAGGGAGCTGGGGGTCATGTGTGTGGGAGGTTGCCGGTATGGTTTCTGGGGGGATGGGGTTCAGGTGTGTGGGTGGGCTCAGGGTCAGGTGTGTGGGGAGTCAGGGGGTCAGCTGTGTGCGGGGCTGCGGCTCAGGTGTGTGGTAGGGGTGGGGGTCAGAGTTGCGGCGGGCTGAGGGGGTCAGGTTTTTGTAGGGCTTAGGTCAGGTGTGTTGGGGATTGGAGTTCAGGTGTGTGCGGGGCTGGAGTTCACGTGTGTGGGGGCCTGAGGGACAGGTGTTGGTGGGTCTGTGTGACAATTTGTTCAGATGTGTGGGGAGCAGTTGGTCAGGTGCGTGGGTGGTAGAGAGGGTCAGGTTTGTGGGGGAATGGGGATCAGTTGTGTGTGCGGGGGAAAGTGGGTCTGTGTGTCAGATGTGTGAGGGGTGTGTGTGCCAGGTGTGTGATGGGGCTTTGGGTCGAATGTTGGGGGGGGTCAGTGGGTCAGATGTGTTGGGGGGCTGGGGGTCAGGGTTGTGGGGGCTGGGGGTAAGGTATGTGGGTGGCTGAGAGGGTCCGGTGAGTGGGGTGGCTGGGAGAGAGCTGTGTCGGGGGGTGACCTGTGGTTTAGGAGTGCGTGTGTAGCTGGGGGAACGTGTGTGGGAGCCTGGGTATCGTGTGTGTGACTACATGGGATCAGGGATCAGGTGTGTGGGGATTGGGGTTCAGGTGTGTGAGGACTGGGGTCACGTGTGTGTGGGGGGCCGGGGGGGCAGGTATGCAGGCGGCTGGAGGTCAGGTGTGTACGGGGTTGGGGTTCAGGTTTGTGGGGGTTTGATTGTCAGTTGTGTGGGGGGCTGGGGGTCAGGAGGTCAGGTGAGTGGGGGCTGGGTGTCTTGTGTGCGGGGGGACTGGGCATCAGGTATGTGTGGGTCTGGAGGTGAGGTGATTGTGGAGGTTGGGGTCAGATGTGTGTGGGGGGCTGTCTGTCAGGCTTGTGGGGGGCTGGGGGCAGGTTTGTGGGGGCATGGGGTCAGGTGTGTGGGTGGTTTGGTTATCAGGTGTGTGCGGGGGCTGTTGGTCATTGGGTCAGGTGTGTGAAGAGTGTGGGGGCCAGGTGTGTGATAGGGCTTTGGGTCAAATGTTGTGCGGGTCAGTGGGTCAGATGTGTTTGGCAGCTGGGGGTCAGGTATGTGAGGGTCTGGGGATCAGGTGTTTGGGGGTCTGGGGATCAGTTTTGTGTGGGGACATGGGGGTCCGGTTTCTTAAGGGTTTGAGGTGTGTGGGTGGGCTCAGGGTCAGGTGTGTGGGGAGTCATGGGGTCAGCTGTGTGCGGGGCTGGGGTTCAGGTGTGCGGTAGGGGTGGGGGTTAGAGGTGCGGGGGCTGAGGGGTCAGGTGATTGGAGTGATGAGGTTGGGGTTGGAGTTGAGGTGTGCGCGGGGCTGGAGTTCACGTGTGTGGGGGGCTGAGGGACAGGTGTCCGGGGGTCTGGGTGACAAGTTGTTCAGGTGTGTGGGGAGCAGTTGGTCAGGTGTGTGGGGGGTCGAGGGGGTCAGTTGTGTAACGGGGTGGTTTGCAGCTGGGTGGGTGGGGTGGTTGAGGCGTGTAGGGGGCGGCTGATGGGGACTTGTGTGGGGTGCTGGGTGTTATGTGTGTGCGGCTTCTGAGGTTCAGAAGTCAAGTGTGTGGGGACTGGGATTGTGGGGGCAGGGTTCACGTGTGTGTGGGGGGGCTGGGGTCAGGTGTATGGGGGCTGGGTTTCAGGTGTGGAGGGCTCTGGGTCAGGGGGTTAGACGTGTGGCGGTCAGGGCGTCAGGTGAGTGGGGGCTGGGGGTCAGGTAAGCAGGAGGCTGGGGTCAGATGTGCGGGGGAACTGGGGGTCAGGTATTTGGGTGACGGGAGTGAGGTGAGTTTGGAGGTTGGGGTCGGTTGTGTGTTTAGGGAGGGCTGGCTGTCAGGTGCGTGGGGGCTGAGGTCAGGTTTGTGGTGGGATGGGGGTCAGCTGTGTGTGCGGGGGATGTGGGTCAGTGGGTAAGGTGTGTGAGGGTGTGGGGGCCAGGTGTGTGATGGGACTTTGGGTCAAATGTTGGGGGGGTCAGTGGGTCAGATGTGTTGGGCGTCCGTGGGTCAGGTTTGTGAGGGGCTGGGGGTCAGGTGTGTGGGGGTTTGGGAGTCTGCTGTGTGTGGGGAGCGAGGGGTCATGTGTGTGGGGGTCTGGTGGACAGTTGTTTGAGAGTCCTGTCGGTCAGGTGTGTGAGGGGCTGGGTTTCAGGTGGAGGGGTGAGGTTCAGGTGTGTGGGGTCTGAGGGGGTCATGTGTGTGTAAGGCTAACGCCAGGTGTGTTGGGAGCAGGGGGCAGTTGTGTAGGGGCTGATGGGGTCAGGTTTGGGGAGGGTTAGGCGTCAGCTGTGTGCGGGGCTGGGGCTCAGGTGTGTGGGAGGCCTGGGGTCAGGTCTGTGGGGGGATGGGAGTCAGGTGTGTGTGGGGGGGGCTGAGGGGATCAGTTGTGTGGGGGGGGCTTGGGGTCAGCAATGTGGGCGGAGCTGATGTGGTCAGGTTTGTGGGGGGCTGGTGTTCAGGTGTGTACGGGGCTGGTGTTCAGGTGTGTCTTACGGGTGGGGGTCAGGGGTCTGGGGGGCTGTGGGGGTCAGGCTTGTGGGGTGGCTGGGAGTCCGGTGTGTGGGGGCTGAGGTGGTCAGGTGTGTGCATGGCTGAGGTCTGGTGTGTTGGGGGCAGGGTGTCAGGTGTGTGGGGGTGAGGGGGTCAGGTGTGTGTAGCGCTGGGAGTCAGGTGTGTGGAGGGCTGCGAATCAGGCGTGTAGGGTAGGTGCTGTCGGGGTCAGGTGTGTGGGAGGCTGGGTTTCAGGTGTGTGCGGGGCTGGGGTTCAGGTGTGTGGAGGGGGGCTATGGGACAGGTGTCCGGGCGGCTGGGTGACAAGTTGGTCAGGTGTATGAGGGGCTGCGTGTCAGATGTGGGGGGGCTGGGAGTCAGGTGAGGAGGACTGGGGTCAGGGGTGTGGGGATCTGGGTATCAGGTGTGTGAGGGGCTGAGTGTCAGATCTGTCGGTTGGGGGCTGTGGTTCAGGAGTGTGGGGTAGCTCGGGGGCACGTGTGTGGGAGGCTGGGTGTAATGTTTGTGTGGCTACATGGGATCAGTGGTGAGGTGTGTGGGGACTGGGGTTCAGGTGTGTGGGGGCTGTGGGTCACATGTGTGCGTGGGGGCTGGGGTCAGGTGTATGGGGGGGCTAGGTGACAGCTGTATTGGGGGCTGGATGTAAGGAATGTGCGGGGCTGGGAGACAGTCGTGTGGGACGGCTGTGGTTCAGGTCTGTGCGGGGCTTGGGTGGTGGGGGCAGTGTGGTGGGGACAGGTGTGTGGGGGGCTGAGGGGGTCAGGTGCGTGGACGGCTGACGTCAAGTGTGTTGAGGGCAGGGGGTCAGGTGAGTAGGGGGCTGAGGAGGTCAGGTGTGTGGAGGGGGCTGGGATTCAGATGTGTCGGAGGGGTGGGGTTCAGGGGTGTGGGGGGCTGAGGCGGTCATGTGTGTGGGAGGCAGGGGTTCAGGTGTGTGGGAGGGCTGAGGGGGTCAGTTATGTGGGGAGGGTGTGAGGGGGTCAGGAGTGTGGAAGGCTGGGGTTCAGGTGCGTGCTTTGCTGGAGTTCAGGTGTGTGGGGGCTGAGGGACAGGTGTCCGGAGGGGGGTGGGTGACAAGTTGTTCAGGTGTGTGGGGAGCAATGGGTCAGGTGTGTGAGGGGGGGTGGTTGTCAGGTGTGTGGGGGCTGGGTGTTCGGTTTGTGATGGTGTCAACTGTGTGGGGGGGGGGATTCAGGTGTGTAGGGGGCTGAAGGGGTCAGGCTGGGACGCACGTGTGTGGGGTTGGGGTCAGGTGTGTGTATGGGGGCTGGCTGTCAGGTGCGTGGGGGGCTAGGGGTCAGGTTTGCGGGGGGATGGTGGTCAGGTGTGTGTGCGGGGGCTGTGGATCGGTGGGTAAGGTGTGTGAGGGGTGTAGGGGCCAGGTGTGTGATGGGGCTTTGGGTCAATTGTTTGGGGGGTCAGTGGGTCAGGGTGTTGGGCGGTTGGTGGTCATGTGTGTGGGGGCTGGGTGGTCGGTTTGTGATAGTGTCAACTGTGTGGGGGGGGGATTCAGGTGTGTAGGGGGCTGAAGGGGTCAGGTGTGTGGGCGCTGAGGGCGTCGGGTGTATGGGGGGCTGTGGGTTCAGGTGTATGCGGCGCTGGAAGTCAGGTGTGTCGGAGGGGTGGGGTTCAGTGGTGTGGGCAGCTGAGGCGGTCAGGAATGTGGGGGTCTAGAAGTGAGGTGTGTGTGGAGGTTGGGGTCAGTTGTGTGTGGGGGGGGCAGGCTGTCAGGTGCGTGGGGGCAGGTTTGTGGGGGGATGGGGTCAGATGTGTGGGGGTCTGGGGATCAGGTGTGTGCGGTGCTGTGGGTCAGTGGGTCAGGTGTGTGAGGGGTGTGGGGGCCAGGTGCGTGATGGGGCTTTGGATCAAATGTTGCGCGGGTCAGTGGGTCAGATGTGTTGGGCGGCTGGGGGTCAGGTTTGTGAGGGGCTGGGGATCAGGTGTGTGGGGGCAGTTGGGCAGCTATGTGGGGGGGCTGTGGGGGTCAGATGTGTGGGGGCTGGGGTTCTGCTGTGTGCGTGGCATGAGTTCAGGTGTGTGGGGGGCTGGGGAAAAGTTATCCGGGGTTTGGGTGACGATTTGGTCAGGTGTGGGGTGTCTGTGGGTCAGGTGTGTGCGGGGGCTGTGCGTCAGAGTGTCAGGTGTGTGGGGGTCTGGGGATCAGGTGTGTGCGGGGGCTGTGGGTCAGTGGGTCAGGTGTGTGAAGAGTGTGGGGACCAGCTGTGTGATGGGGATTTGGGTCAAATGTTGGGCGGGTCAGTTGGTCAGATGTGTTGGGCGGCTGGGGGTCAGGTTTGTGAGGGGCTGGGGGTCAGGTGTGTGGGGGTCTGGAGATGAGGTGTGTGTGGAGGTTGGGGTCAGGTTTGTGTGGGGGGACTGGCTGTCAGGTGCGTGCGGGCGGGCAGAGTTGTGGGGGATGGTGTCAGGTGTTTGGGGATCTGGGGATCAGGTGTGTGCGGGGGCTGTCGGTCAGTGGGTCAGGTGTGTGAAGGGTGTGGGGGCCAGGTGTGCGATGGGGCTTTGGTCAACTGTTGGGCGGGTCAGTTGGTCAGATGTGTTGGGGTCTGGATGTCAGGTGTGTGTGCGGAGCTGGGGGTCATGTGTGTGGGAGGCTGGTGGGCCTGTTTCTGGGGGTCTGGGGTTCAGGGGTGTGGGGGTGTCAGGGTCAGGTATGTGGGGAGTCAGGGGTCAGCTGTGTGCGGGGCTGGGGTTCAGGTGTGTGGTAGGGGTGGGGTCAGAGGTGCGGGGGCTTAAGGGGTCAGGTTTCTAGAGGGCTGAAGACATGTGTATTGGGGGCAGGGTTCAGGTGTGTGGGGGGGCTGGGTTTCAAGTGTGTCGAGGTGGGCTCCGGTTCAGGAGTGTGGGGGAGCTGGGGGGCACGTGTGTTGGAGTCTGGGTGTCATGTGTGTCTGGCTACATGGGTCAAGTTCAGGCGTGTGGGGCTTGGGGGTCATATGTGTGAGGGCTGTGCGCCACATGTGTTGCGTGGGGGCTGGGGTCAGGTGTATGGTGGGGCTGGGAGGTTCAGGTGTGTCGGAGGGGTGGGAGTCAGATGTGTGGGGGGCTGAGGGGGTCAGGTGTGTGGGGCGCTGAGGAGGTCAAGTGTGTGGGGGCTGTGGGTCAGGAGTGTGGGGGCTGTGGAACAGGTGTGTCGGGGCTGATTGGGTCAGGTGAGTGGGGGGCTGGGATTCGGGTGTGCAGAGGGCTGGGAGTCAGGTGTGTATAGGGATGTGTGTCAGGTGTGTCGGGGGGCTGGGGTTCAGGAGTGTGTGGGTTCAGGTGTGTCGGAGGGGTTTGTGTCAGGTGCGTGGGGGGCTGAGGGGGTCAGGTGTGCGGAGGTCTGACGTCACATGCTTTGGGGCTGGGATTCAGGTGTGTGGGGGGTTGAGTGGGTCAGGTGTGTGGGCGTTGAGGGGGTCAGGTGTATGGAGGACTGTGGGTTCAGGGGTATGCGGGGCTGGTGGTCAAGTGTGTCGGATGGGTGTGGTTTAGGAGTGAGGGGGCTGAGGCGGTCAGGTGTGTGGGGGGTTGGAGGTGAGGTGTGTGTGGAGGTTGGGGTCAGATGTGTGTGGGGGGACTGGCTGTCAGGTGCGTGGGGGCAGGTTTGTGTGGGGGATGGGGTCAGGTGTGTGGGGGTCTGGGGATCAGGTGTGTGCGGGGGCTGTGGGTCAGTGGACCAGGTGTGTGAAGGGTGTGGGGGCCAGGTGTGTGATGGGGCTTTGGGTCAACTGTTGGACGGGTCAGTGGGTCAGATGTGTTGGGCGGCTGGGGATCAGGTTTGTGAGGGGCTGGGGGTCCGGTTTGTGGGGGTCTGCGGGTCAGGTGTGTGGTGGTCTGGATGTCAGGTGTGTGTCCGGAGCTGGGGTTCATGTGTGTGTGTGGCAGGTGGTCCTGTTTCTGGGGGTCTGGGGTTCAGGTGTGTGGCGGGGCTCAGGGTCAGGTGTGTGGGGAGTCAGGAAGTCAGCTGTGTGCGGGGCTGGGATTCAGGTGTGTGGTAGGGGTGGGGTCAGAGGTGCGGTGCCTGAGGGTGTCAGGTTTCTGGAGGGCTGAGGTCAGGTGTATTGGGGCAGGGGGTCAGGTGTGTGGCGGGGCTGGGTGTCATCTGGTTTTCAAGTGTGTCGGGGTGGGATCTGGTTCTGTGGGGGCTCTGTGGGGGAGATGGGGGGCATGTGTGTTGGAGTCTGGGTGTCATGTGTGTCTGGCTACATGGGATCAAGGGTCAGGCGTGTGGGGATTGGGGGTCAGATGTGTGAGGGCTATGGGTCACATGTGTTGCGTGGGGGCTGGGGTCAGTTGTATGGTGGGGCTGGGTGTCATCTGCGTGGGGGGCTGGGGGTCAGGTGTGTGCGGGTCTGGGGGGTTCAGGTGTGTCGAAGGGGTGGGGTCAGATGTGTGGGGGGCAGAGGGGGTCAGGTGTGTAAGGCGCTGAGGGGGTCAAGTGTGTGTTGGGCTGTGGGTCAGGAGTGTGGGGGGCATGGGTCAGGTGTGTGGGGGGCTGAGTGGGTCAGGTGAGTGGGGGGGCTGGGAGTCAGGTGTGTAGAGGGCTGGGAGTCAGGTGTGTAGAGGGCCGGGTGTCAGGTATGTCGGGGGGGGGCTGGGGTTCAGGGTTGTGTCTATGGGGCACGTCTATGGGAGGCTGGGTGTTATTTGTGTGTGGCTACATGGGACCAGGGATCAGGTGTGTGGGGACTCGAGTTCGGGTGTGTGGGGGCTGTGGGTCACATGTGTGCGTGGGGGCTGGGGGGCTGGGTGTCAGCAGTGTGGGAGCTGGTGGTCAGGCATGTGCGGGGCTGGGGGTCAGGCGTGTGGGACGGCTGGGGTTCATGTGTGTGCGGGGCGGGGATTCAGGTGTGTCGGAGGGGTGGGTGTCAGGTGTGTGGGGGCTGAGGGGGTCAGGTGTGCGGAGGTATGACATCACATACGTTGTACCTGAGGTGTGTGTGGGGGGACTGGCTGTCAGGTGCGTGGGGGCAGGTTTGTGGGGGATGGGGTCAGATGTGTGGGCGTTGAGGGGGTCAGGTGTATGGGGGACTGTGGATTCAGGGGTATGCGGGGCTGGAAGTCAAGTGTGTAGGAGGGGTGGGGTTTAGGGTTGAGGGGGGGCTGAGGCTGTCAGGTATGTGGGGGTCTGGAGGTGAGGTGTGTGTGGAGGTTGGGGCAGGTGTGTGTGGGGGGACTGGCTTTCAGGTGCGTGGGGGCAGGTTTGTGGGGATGGGGTCAGGTGTGTGGGGATCTGGGGATCAGGTGTGTGCGGGGGCTGTCGGTCAGTGGGTCAGGTGTGTGGGGTCTGGGGATCAGGTGTGTGCGGGGGCTGTGGGTCAGTGGGTCAGGTGTGTGAAGCGTGTGGGGGCCAGGTCTGTGATGGGGCTTTGGTCAACTGTTGGGCGGGTCAGTGGGTCAGATGTGTTGGGCGGCTGGGGGTCAGGTTTGTGAGGGGCTGGGGGTCAGGTGTGTTGGTGTCTGCGGGTCAGGTGTGTGGGGATCTGGATGTCAGGTGTGTGTGCGGAGCTGGGGGTCATGTGTGCGGGAGTCTGGTGGTCCTGTTTCTGGGGGGCTGGGGTTCAGGTGTGTGGGGGGGGCTCAGGGTGAGGTTTGTGGGGACTCAGGGGGTCAGCTGTGTGCGGGGCTGGGGTTCAGGTGTGTGGTAGGGGTGGGGTCAGAAGTGCGGGGGCAGAGGGGGTCAGGTTTCTGGAGGGCTGTCAGTTGTATTGGGGGCAGGGGGCAGGTGTGTGTGGGGGGGGGCTGGGTTTCAAATGTGTTGGGGTGGCCTCTGGTTCAGGAGTGTGGGGGAGTTGGGGGGCACGTGTGTTGAGGTCTGGGTGCATTTGTGTCTGGCAACATGGGATCAAGGGTCAGGCGTGTGGACATTGGGGGTCAGATGTGTGAGGGCTGTGCGCCACATGTGTTGCGTGGGGGCTGGGGTCAGGTGTATGGTGGGGTTGGGTGTCAGCTGTGTGGGGGGCTGGAATTCAGGTGTGTGCGGGGCTGGGGGGTGCAGGTGTGTCGGGGGGGTCAGATGTGTGGGTGGCTGAGGGGGTCAGGTGTGTGGAGGGCTAACGTCACATATGTTGGGGCAGTGGGTTCAGGTCTGTGGGGGGCTGAGGGGGTCATGTGTGTAGAGTCGCTGGGAGTCAGGTGTGTAGGGGTTTAGGGGCTGGTGTGTGGGGCGCTGATCGGGTTAGTTGTGTGGGGGCTGTGGGTTCAGGTGTATGCGGGGCTGGACTTCACGCATCGGAGGTGTGGGGTTCAGGGGTGTGGGGGCTGATGCGGTTAGGTGTTTGGGGGCTGTGATTCATGTGCGTAGGGGGGCTGGGGGTCAGCTATGTGGGCGGGGGGGCTGAGGGTGTCAGGTGTGTGTGGGGAGGGCTGGGGTTCAGGTACGTACGTGGCTGGAATTCATGTCTGTGGTGGGGCTGAATGACATGTGTCCGGGGGCTTGGTGACAAGTTCTTCAAGTGTGTGTGGATTAGTGTGTCATGTGTGTGGGGGGTTGAGGGGGTCAGTTGTGTGGGGGAGGGTGGGGTGTCAGATGTGTGGAGGGCTGGGGGCCAGCTGTGTGGGGGGCTGGTTGTCAGGTGTGTGTGGGGGGCGTGGTCCAGTCGTGTGGGGGGGGGGGTCTAGATGGCACGTGTGTGGGAGGCTGAGTGTCATGTGTGTGTGGTTACTGGGGTACAGAGGTCAGAGGACTGGGGTTCAGTTTTGTAGGGCTGGGGTCACGTATGTGTGGGGGCTGGGGTAAAGGTGTCCAGGTGTTGGGTGACGAGTTGGTCAGGTGTGTGGGGGGCTGTGGGTCAGGTGTGTGGGGCGCTGATGGTGTCAGGTATGTGGGGGGTGCTGAGTGAGTCAGGTGAGTGGGGGGGCTGGGAGTCAGGTGTATAGAGGGCTGGGAGTCAGGTGTATAGAGGGCTGGGAGTCAGGTGTTTAGAGGGCTGTGTGTCAGGTGTGTCGGGGGGATCTGTGGTTCGGGAGTGTGTGGGTAGCTGGGCGGCACGTGTGTGGGAGGCTGGTGTTATGTGTGTGTGGCTACATGGGATCAGGGATCAGGTGTGTGGGGACCTTGGTTCAGGTGTGTGGGGACTCTGAGTCACATGTGTTCGTTGGGGCTGGGGTAACGTATGGGGGGCTGTGTGTCAGCTGTGTGGGGGGCTGGTGGTCGGCTATGTGCGGGGCTGCGAGACAGGCGTGTGGGACGGCTGGGGTTCAGCTGTGTGCGGGGCGGGGGTTCAGGTGTGTCGTAGGGGTGGGTGTCAGGTGTGAGGGGAGCTGAGGGGGTCAGGTGTGCGGAAGGCTGACGTCACGTGCGTTTTGGCAGGGGGTCAAGTTGGCGCTGAGCGGGTTATGTGTTTGGGGGGCTGTGGGTTCAGGTGTATGCGTGGGCTGGAGGTCATGCGTGTCGGAGGGGTGGTGATTAGGGGTGAGGAGGGCAGAGGAGGTCAGGTATGTGGGGGTCTGGAGGTGAGGTGTGTGTGGAGGTTGGGGACAGGTGTGTGTGGGGGGACAGACTGTCAGGTGCGTGGGGCAGGTTTGTGGGGGATGGGGTCAGGTGTGCGGGGGTCTGGATGTCAGATGTGTTTGTGGAGCTGAGGGTCATGTGTGTGGGAGGCTGGAGGTCCTGTTTCTGGGGGGTCTGGGTTTCAGGTGTGTTGATGGGTTCAGGGTCAGGTTTGTGGGGTGTCAGGGGGTCAGCTGTTGGCGGGGCTGGGGTTCCGGTGTGTGGTATGGGTGGAGCAGAGGTGAGGGAGGGCTGAGGGGGTCAGGATTCTGGAGGGCTGAAGTCAGGTGTGTTGGGGGCAGGGGGTCAGGTGTGTGGGGGGCTGGGGATCGGGTGTGTGCGGGGGCTGTGGGTCAGTGGGTCAGGTGTGCGAAGGGTGTGGGGCCTGGTGTGTGATGTGGCTTTGGGTCAACTGTTGGGCGGGTCAGTGGGTCAAATGTGGTGGGCGGCTGGGGGTCAGGTTGTGAGGGGCTGGGGGTCAGGTTTGTGGGGGTCTGCGGGTCAGTTGTGTGGGGGTCTGGATGTCAGGTGTGTGTGCGGACTGGGGGTCATGTGTGTGTGTGGCTGGTGGTCCTGTTTCTGGGTGTCTGGGGTTCAGGTATGTGGTGGAGCTCAGGGTCAGGAGTGTGGGGAGTTCAGGTGTCAGCTGTGTGCGGGGCTGGAGTTCAGGTGTGTGGTAGGGGTGGTGTCAGAGTTGCGGGGTCTGAGGGGGTCGGGTTTCTGGAGGGCTGAGGTCAGGTGTATTGGGGCAGGGGGTCAGGTGTGTGGTGGGGCTGGTTTTCAAGTGTGTCGGGGTGGGCTCTGGTTCAGGAGTGTGGGGGTGATGGGGGAACGTGTGTTGGAGTCTGGGTGTCATGTGTGTCTGGCTACATGGGATCAAGGGTCAGGCGTGTGGGGATTGGGGGTCAGATGTGTGAGGGCTATGGGTCACATGTGTTGCGTGGGAGCTGTGGTCATGTGTATGGTGGGGCTGGGTGTCACCTGCGTGGGGAGCTGGAGGTCAGGTGTGTGCGGGGCTGGGGTGTTCGGGTGTGTCGAAGGGGTGGGAGTTAGATGTGTGGGGGGCTGAGGGGGTCAGGTGTGTGAGGCGCTGAGGGTGTCAAGTGTGTGGGGGGCTGTGGGTCAGTAGTGTTGGGGGCTGTGGGTCAGGTGTGTGGGGGCCTGAGTGTGTCGGTGAGCGGTGGGGCTGGGAGACAGGTGTGTAGGGGGCTGGGAGTCAGGTGTGTAGAGGGCCGGGTGTCAGGTGTGTCGGGGGGGGGGGGTGGCTGGGTTTCAGGATTGTGTGGGTAGCTGGGGGGCACGTCTGTGGGAGGATGGGTGTTATTTGTGTGTGGCTACATGGGACCAGGGATCAGTTGTGTGGGGGGTCAGGTGTGTGGGGGGCTGGGTGTCAGGTGTGTGTGGGGGTGCTGGGTTTCAGCTGTGTCGTGGTGGGCTGTGGTTCAGGAGTGAGGGGGAGCTGTGTGGGAGTCTGGGTGTCAAGCGTGTCTGACCACTTGGGATAAAGGGTCAGGCGTGTGGGGACTGGAGGTCAGATGTGTGAGGGCTGTGGGTCATATATGTTGCGTGGGGGCTGGGGTCAGGTGTATGGTGGGGCTGGGTGTCAGCTGTGTGGGGGGCTTGAGGTCAGGTGTGTGCGGGGCTGGCGGGTTCAGTTGTGTCGGAGGAGTGGGGGTCAGATGTGTGGGGGGCTTAGGGGGTCAGGTGTGTGGAGGGCTAACTTCACGTGTGTTAGGGCACGGGGTTCAGGTGTGTGGGGGTCTGAGGGGGTCATGTGTGTGGGGCGGCTGGCAGTTAGGTGTGGGGGGGGGGGCTGAGGGGCAGGTGTGTGGGGTGCTGATGGGGTTAGTTGTGTGGGGGCTGTGTGTTCAGGTGTACGTGGGGCTGGAGTTCACTTGTATCGGAGGGGCGGGGTTCAGGGGTGTGGGGGACTGATGCGGTTAGGTTTGTCGGGGGCTGGAATTTAGGTGCATGTGGGGGCTGGGGTCATCTATGTGGGGGGGGCTGAGGGTGTCAGGTGTGTGTGGGGGGGGCTGGGGTTCAGGTGCGTGCGTGGCTGGAGTTCAGGTGTGTGGGGGCTGAGGGACAAGTGTCTGGGATGCTTGCTGACAAGTTGTTCAGGTGTCTGGTGATTAATGTGTCAGGTGTGCGTGGGATTCAGGGGGTCAGGTGTGTGGGGAGGCTGGGGTGTCAGGTGTGTGGAGGGCTGGGGGCCAGCTGTGTGGGGGCTGGTTGTCAGGTGTGTGTGGGGGCGTAATTCAGGCGTGTGGGGGGTGGCGGCTGAATGGCGCGTGTGTGGGGGGCTGGGTGTCATGTGTGTGTGATTACTGGGGTTCAGAGGTCAGGATACTAGAGTTCAGGTGTGTGGGGGGGGGGGCTGTGGTTCAGGAGGTGGGGGGGGCACGTGTGTGGGGGGCTGTGGTCATGTTTAGGAGAGTCAGAGGGTCAGACGTGTGGGGTCTGGGCGTCAGCTCTGTGTGGGGGGTCTTAGGGGGTCAGGTGTGGGGGGGGCAGGTGTCAGGTGTGGGGGGTGAAGGGGTCAGGTGCTGTGTGGGGTGGGATTCTTATGTGTGGTGGGCCGAAGGAGTCAGAAATGTGGGGAGCTGATGGGGTCAGGTGCGTGGGGGCTGGGGGTCAGCTATGTGGGATGGGTTGAGAGTTTCAGGTGTGTGGGGGGCTGGGGTTCACGTGTGTGCGGGGCTGGGGATCAGGTGTGTGGTGGGGGGCTGGGTGACAGGTGGCATGGGGGCTGGTTGACATGGTGGTCAGGTGTGTGGGGGGCTGAGTGGGTCAGGTGTGTGGGGGGATGGGAGTCAGGTGTGTGGGGGGCTGGGTGTCAGGTGTGTTGGGGGTTGTGGTTCAGGAGTGTGGGGGGGGCTGGTGGGCACGTGTTTGGTGGGGTGTGTGTCATGCGTTTGTGGCTACTGGGGATCAGGGGTCAGGTGCTTGGGGACTGGGATTCAGGTGTGTGGGGGCTGGGGGTCACGTGTTTGTGGGAGGGCTCGTGTCTGGTGTATGGGGGGCTGGGTGTCAGGTGTGTGGGGGCTGGGTGCCAGGTGTGTGTGGGGGGGCTGGTTGTCAGTTGCGTGGGGGGGCTGGGTTTCAGGTGTATGGCGGGCTTGGTGTCAGATATGTGGGGAGGCTGGGTGTCAGTTGCGTGGGGGGCTGTGGTTCCGGATTGGGGGGGTGCTGGGGCACGTGTGTGGAGGGCAGGGTGTCATGTGTGTGTGGCTACTGGGGATCAGGGGTCAGGTATGTGGGTGCTGGTGTCATGTGTAGGGGAGTGAGGGGGTCAGGCGTGTGGGGGCTGGTCGTCAGCTATGTGTGCGGGGCTCAGGGGCCAGGTGTGTGGGGGGCTGGGGTTCAGGTGTGTACGGGGCTGGAGTTCAGTTTGTTGGAGGGGTGGGGTTCAGATGTGTGGGGGACTGAGGGTTCAGGTGTGTGGAGGGCTGACATCAGGTGTGTTGGGGGCTGGGGATAAGGTATATGGAGGGCTGGTGGTCGGCTATGTGGGAGGGGTGTACTGAGGGGTCAGGTATGCGGGGTGCTGGGGTTCAGGTGTGTGGGTCTGGAGTTCAGGTGTGTGCGCGGTTGGGTTTCAGGTGTGTGGGGGGCTGACGGACAGGTGGCCGGGGGGCTGGGTGACAAGGTGTTCAAGTGTTGGGGGGTCAGGTATGTGGGGGACTGAGTTGGTCAAGTGTGTGTGGGGGGGCTGGGAGTGAGCTGTGTGCGGGGTTGGAGGTCAGGTGTGTCGGAGGGGTGTGGTTCAGGTTTGTGGGGTCTGGGGGCCATGTGTGTGGCGGGGGCAGGGGGGCACATATGTTAGGGGCTTGGTGGCATGTGTGTGTGACTACTGGGGTTCAGAGGTCAGGTGTGAGGGGACTGGTGTTCAGGTGTGTGGGAGCTGGGGTCACATGTGTGCGGGACTGGGGTTCGGGTTTATGGGGGGGCTCGTTATCAGTTGTGTGGGGGGACTGAGGGGTCAGGTACGTGGGGACTGGAGGCGAGGTGTGTGTCTGGGATGGGGTCAATTGTGTGTGGGGGCTGGCTGTCAGGTGCGTGCGGGCCAGGATTCAGGTGTGTGGGGGTCTGGGGATCAGGTGTGTACGGGGGCTATGGGTCAGTGGGTCAGGTGTGTGGGGTTCTGGGGGCCAGGTGGATGGTGGGTGGTCAGTGGGTCAGATATGTTGGGCGGCTGGGGGTCAGGTGTGTGGTGGTCTGGGAGTCAGGTGTGTGGGGATGTGGTGGCCAGGTGTGTGATGGGGTTTTGCGTCAAATTTTGGGGGGGTCAGTGTGTCAGATGTGTTGGGCGGCTGGGGGTCAGGTTTGTGGAGGGCTGGGAGTTAGGTGTGTGTGGATCTGGGGGTCTGGTGTGTGGGGGGAGCAAGTGTTCATGTGTGTGGGAGGATGGGGTCCGGTTTGTGGGGGGCTGTGGTTCAGGTGTGTGGGGGAATCAGTGTCAGGTGTGTGGGGAGTCAGGGGGTCAGCTGTGTGCGGGGCTGGGGTTCAGTTGTGTGGAAGGGGTGAGGGTCAGGGGTGTGGGGGGCTGAGCGGGTCAGGTCTGAGCACTGGTGTGTTGAGGGCATGCGGTCAGGTGTGTGCGGGGCTGGAGTTCTGGTGTGTGCGGGGCTGGGGTTCAGGTGCGTGGCGGGTGGCTGGGGACATGTGTCCGGGGGGCTGGTTGACATGGTGGTCAGGTGTGTGGTGGGGGGATGGGGGTCATGTCTGAGGGGGTCATGTGCGTGGGGGGAATGGGAGTCCGGTGTGTGGGGGGCTGGGTGTCAGGTGTGTTGGGGGCTGGGTGTCAGGTGTGTTGGGGGTTGTGGTTCAGGAGTGTGGGGGGGGCTGGTGGGCACGTGTTTGGTGGGGTGTGTGTCATGCGTTTGTGGCTACTGGGGATCAGGGGTCAGGTGCTTGGGGACTGGGATTCAGGTGTGTGGGGGCTGGGGGTCACGTGTTTGTGGGAGGGCTCGTGTCTGGTGTATGGGGGGCTGGGTGTCAGGTGTGTGGGGGCTGGGTGCCAGGTGTGTGTGGGGGGGCTGGTTGTCAGTTGCGTGGGGGGGCTGGGTTTCAGGTGTATGGCGGGCTTGGTGTCAGATATGTGGGGAGGCTGGGTGTCAGTTGCGTGGGGGGCTGTGGTTCCGGATTGGGGGGGTGCTGGGGCACGTGTGTGGAGGGCAGGGTGTCATGTGTGTGTGGCTACTGGGGATCAGGGGTCAGGTATGTGGGTGCTGGTGTCATGTGTAGGGGAGTGAGGGGGTCAGGCGTGTGGGGGCTGGTCGTCAGCTATGTGTGCGGGGCTCAGGGGCCAGGTGTGTGGGGGGCTGGGGTTCAGGTGTGTACGGGGCTGGAGTTCAGTTTGTTGGAGGGGTGGGGTTCAGATGTGTGGGGGACTGAGGGTTCAGGTGTGTGGAGGGCTGACATCAGGTGTGTTGGGGGCTGGGGATAAGGTATATGGAGGGCTGGTGGTCGGCTATGTGGGAGGGGTGTACTGAGGGGTCAGGTATGCGGGGTGCTGGGGTTCAGGTGTGTGGGTCTGGAGTTCAGGTGTGTGCGCGGTTGGGTTTCAGGTGTGTGGGGGGCTGACGGACAGGTGGCCGGGGGGCTGGGTGACAAGGTGTTCAAGTGTTGGGGGGTCAGGTATGTGGGGGACTGAGTTGGTCAAGTGTGTGTGGGGGGGCTGGGAGTGAGCTGTGTGCGGGGTTGGAGGTCAGGTGTGTCGGAGGGGTGTGGTTCAGGTTTGTGGGGTCTGGGGGCCATGTGTGTGGCGGGGGCAGGGGGGCACATATGTTAGGGGCTTGGTGGCATGTGTGTGTGACTACTGGGGTTCAGAGGTCAGGTGTGAGGGGACTGGTGTTCAGGTGTGTGGGAGCTGGGGTCACATGTGTGCGGGACTGGGGTTCGGGTTTATGGGGGGGCTCGTTATCAGTTGTGTGGGGGGACTGAGGGGTCAGGTACGTGGGGACTGGAGGCGAGGTGTGTGTCTGGGATGGGGTCAATTGTGTGTGGGGGCTG
The DNA here is from genome assembly GCF_053455715.1 of Rhinoraja longicauda. NCBI lineage: Eukaryota > Metazoa > Chordata > Chondrichthyes > Rajiformes > Arhynchobatidae > Rhinoraja > Rhinoraja longicauda. The sequence goes on along the minus strand of NW_027602232.1, from coordinate 9,561 downwards.
GCTGTCAGGTGCGTGCGGGCCAGGATTCAGGTGTGTGGGGGTCTGGGGATCAGGTGTGTACGGGGGCTATGGGTCAGTGGGTCAGGTGTGTGGGGTTCTGGGGGCCAGGTGGATGGTGGGTGGTCAGTGGGTCAGATATGTTGGGCGGCTGGGGGTCAGGTGTGTGGTGGTCTGGGAGTCAGGTGTGTGGGGATGTGGTGGCCAGGTGTGTGATGGGGTTTTGCGTCAAATTTTGGGGGGGTCAGTGTGTCAGATGTGTTGGGCGGCTGGGGGTCAGGTTTGTGGAGGGCTGGGAGTTAGGTGTGTGTGGATCTGGGGGTCTGGTGTGTGGGGGGAGCAAGTGTTCATGTGTGTGGGAGGATGGGGTCCGGTTTGTGGGGGGCTGTGGTTCAGGTGTGTGGGGGAATCAGTGTCAGGTGTGTGGGGAGTCAGGGGGTCAGCTGTGTGCGGGGCTGGGGTTCAGTTGTGTGGAAGGGGTGAGGGTCAGGGGTGTGGGGGGCTGAGCGGGTCAGGTCTGAGCACTGGTGTGTTGAGGGCATGCGGTCAGGTGTGTGCGGGGCTGGAGTTCTGGTGTGTGCGGGGCTGGGGTTCAGGTGCGTGGCGGGTGGCTGGGGACATGTGTCCGGGGGGCTGGTTGACATGGTGGTCAGGTGTGTGGTGGGGGGATGGGGGTCATGTCTGAGGGGGTCATGTGCGTGGGGGGAATGGGAGTCCGGTGTGTGGGGGGCTGGGTGTCAGGTGTGTTGGGGTCTGTAGTTCAGGAGTGTGGGGTGATGGGTGGGGGTTGTGGACTGTGTTCAGGTGTGTGTGGGGGGCTGGCGGTCAGTTTTGTGGGGGGCTGGTTGTCAGTTGAGTGCGGGGCTGGTGGTCAGGTTTGTGGGGGACCGGGTGTGAGGTATGTGGGAGACTGGGGGTGAGATGTATGAGGGTCTGGGGATCAGGGAGTCAGGTGTGTGGGGGACAGGTGGTCATGTCTGTGGGGGGCTGTGGTCATGTGTGTAGGGGTCAAGGTGTCAGGCGTGTGGAGGGATGGGCGTCAGCTGTGTGCGTCGCTGGGGTTTATGTGTGTGGGGGGCTGGGCGGCAGGATTGTGGGCAGACTAGGGGTCAGGTGTGTTTTAGTGTCAGGGGTTCAGGTATGTGGGGGCTGCGCGTCAGGTGTGTAGGTGGGCTGGGGTCAGGTGTGTGGGGCACCTGGGGTCGGACTCAGTGTCACATGTGTGGGGGGGCAAGTGTCAGGTGTGTGGCGGCATCGGGGGTCCGGAGCTCAGGTGTGTGGGGGAAGGGGATTTGGTGGTCGGGGGCTGGGGGTGACGTGCATGAGAGGGCAGGGGGTCAGTCGTGTGGGGGGCTGCGGGTAAGTGTGTTACATGCGTGGTGGGCGGGGTCACATCTGGAGGTCTCGAGGGTCAGGTGTGTGGGGGCAGAAGTGTGTGGGGTTGGTGTGCAGGTGTGTTGTGGGGCTGGGGGTCAGGTGTGTGGGGGTGCTGGGTTTCACGGGGTCACTTGTGTGGGGGCCGTGGGTCAGGTGTGTGGGGGATGGGGTTCAGGCGTTCAGGTGTGTTGGGGGGCTAGAAATGAGGTGTGTGGGAGTTGGCGGTCGGGTTTGTGTGTGGGGCGATGGGGTCAGGTGTGTGGGAGGTTAGAGGGTCAAGTGTATTGTGTGGCTTCGGGTCAGTTGTGTGAGGTAGACTGGGGTCAGGTGTGTGGGGGTCAGGGTGTCAGGTTTGTGGGGTAGTCCTGGGGGTCAATTATGGAGGGACTAGAGCAGATATGTGAAGGGGGTCAGTGGGTCAGTTGTGTAGGGGGGGCTGGAGCCGATATGTTTGGCGTGGCTGGGCGTTAGCTGTGTGCAGGGATGGGGAACAGGTGCGTGCGGGGTCTGGGGATCATTTTGGGGGGCTGGGGGTCAGGTGTGTATAGGGGCTGAGGGTCAGGCATGTGTAGGTTCTGGGGTTGAGGTGTGTGTGGCGGCTGGTGTCAGGCGTGTGTGGGGTCTGGGGTAAGGTGTGTGGTGGGCTGGGGGGTCAGGTGTGTGCAGGGATGGGGAACAGGTGCGTGCGGGGTCAGAGGATCATGTGGGGGGGCTGGGGGCGAGGTGTGTGGGGGGCTGGGGGTAAGATGTGTGGTGGGCTGGACTTCAGGTGTGTGTGTGTGGGGGGTTCAGCTGTGTGTGGGGGGGTCGGTATGTGGGGGTGGCTGGGGAACAATTGTGTGCTGGGTTGGGGGTTAGGTCTGTAGGGGATCTGGGGGTCAGGTGTTTGTGTGGTATGGGGGTGAGGTGTTTGGGGGGCTGGGGGACAGGTGCGGGAGTGGCAGTGGTTCAGGTGTGTGGGGGCTGGGGTTCAGGTGTGGGGGGGCTGGCGTTCAGATGTGTGGGGGGGGGGCTGTGAGGCAGGTGTGTGGGGGGACAGGGGGTCAGGTTTGGGGAGGACTGGGTGGTCAGGTTTGTGTGGGGTCAGGGGGTCAGGTGTGTGTGTGGGTCAGGGGGTCAGGTGTGTGGGGAAGCTGGGGGTCGGTCTCGAGGTCACTTGTGGGGGGCCAGGTGTAGGGTGTGCGGCGGGATGGGGGTCAGGAGGTCAGGTGTGTGTGTGGGGCAGGGGATTTGGTGTGTGGGGGGCTTGGGTCACGTGTAGGAGGGAGCAGGGGTTCAGTTGTGTGTGGGGGCTGGTGTTCAGGTGTGTGGGGGGCTGTGGGGTCAGGTGTGCGAGGGGGCTGGGGGTCAGTTGTGTGGGGGCTGGGTTTCACGGGGTGACTTGTGTGGGAGCTGGGGTTCGAGTGTGTGGGGGATGAGGTACAGGCCGTCAGATATGTTGGGGGTCTGGCGGTCAGGTGTTTGTGTGGGGGGGGGATACGGGGAGATAGGGTGTGGGGGGAGGGGTAAAATGAGGGTTAGTGGGAATGGGAGGGTGAGGGGGGAGTGGATGTGTTGGGAAGACAGCGAAGGAGCCAAGGAGAGAGATGGGTGGGATGGTTGGGGGAGGGGGATTGGTAGTGGGAGTCCGGTGGAGAATGGGAACGGGAGGTAGGGGGCGAGCGGAGGGAGGGTAATTTGCTAATCTACAGTTCCTGCATCTAACCCCCAACTTTGTCGCCTTGTAGCCGCAGCCCCGGCGCCCAGTCTCTGCCACAGAAGGGAGAACAAAGGGACTCAGTCCTCGGGGAGTTGCGGACGAACAGCGATACAACGGACACAAGTTTATCCAGTGGGGCATCTCCACAAACGCTCACTGCCCACACACTGGTCAATGAAGTGGCGGACATATTGTCACCGCTCCGGACTGTGAATCAGTCTGCCACAGTTTCAATGGCAATCGTTGCTTTGGGCGGGACTTGCAGCAGCAGGTAAACAACACCGCAGACAGATTTCCACACAAAGGAAACCTGCCCCGACCCTCCCACTAACCTGCCGCCGCTCCCCGTCTCTATTGGAAACCGCCGCCTCAGCCAGAGAGTTGTGGGCGGGCGCGGATTACAACTGGGCTCACAACACACAACTAGTTATACAGCGAGCTGCAGAACAAAGGGAGCAGGGAACAGCACAGCACATAAACAGAAGCTGGGAACAAAGAACTACAGACGCTGGTTAATACACACAAGGCCACTGTGTACCAAAGAATGCGACACGTATAATCCCCAAACCGAAAAGCATGGGTGAACCGTGAGCTCCACTCCCAGGGGAAGCCCGAGTTTAATTTCCTTTAAACTAAACGATACAGCCGGGAAACAGGTCCTTCGGCCCACCGTGTCCGCTCTGACCAACGATACTGGAGTAACAGGACACACCACTCCGTTGAAATCGCCGATACTGAATTGCAATCCGCAAAGGAGCGGAGCGGCCGCCATGTTAGTAAGCGAAACCAGCCGTTCGCTGCGCCTCTCGCAGTGTAATCAGTTTTGTGGAAGAACAGTATCTGTGATGAAACCATTAAAATGCAGAATATATCACATCTACCAACTCTCATTTTGTTGTTATTTTTATTTTTAAATGTTTCCCCCCTGCTTAATTTATTATTTCTTACAATTTCTGCCCATTTCTCTCCCATCCTTCCTCCCCAGCCCCCTCTTTTGTGTAGTTTCCCTTGTATTGCTCAAACACACACTCTGCACAAATTTAACTTATTATATATATATATATAACGATACATATGATTGTGTGTTTGTGTGTGAGAGGCAAGATAGAGATAATGCAGCGCAATTTGAAAAGTCGGGCCGACAGGTAAGTTTTACCGTGGCCGTGAGTATTTTCTCTCTTGTCTGTTTTATGTTCCATGAATGAACAAGACCAGAGGGAAGAAACTTGCAGCTCGCCCCCGTTCGTTATCCGTTGAGGAACGTTCTTTGGAGGGGGGGCAAGAGGCGGCAAACTACCGAGCCGAGCCCAGCACCGCTAGTGCAGCCTGAGCAGCGAGCTGGAGGTACCTGCAGCCAGAACCGGGCGGTAGTATCCGACGATTCGGATGAAGATGCCACACCGCTAGAGAGCGGCACTGGCAGCCGCCTAAGCCGAATGGAACGGCTTATGGAGCAAATGCTCCAGCGAGATCTGCTGAGAGCAGCAGCAGACTCGCCAAGGGAGGGCCCAGAGCGCCCAGGCACTCCCGCAGTGCCCTTTACGGCACTGGCCATTGCCTCACCTTCTTTTGAAGGCAGCATTGGCGACCAGGTCTGGGCTGGTCAAGAAGAGGGGTTGTTGGCTGAAGATGTCCGGAGTACGCAGAGTGTACAGGATCAGGAAGAGCTGCTGGGTGTGGTCAACCGCTACGTGGTCATTCCACGAGGGGGTCGGCCTTTAGAGCCGAAACTTGCAGCCAGCATTGACCACCTGTCCTCAAAACCCCTACAAGAACGGGTGGTCAATGAGGCTCTTAAACTATATTCAGCCCCAGAAAAATGTACATCATTGAATGTACCAGCTGTAAACAGCCAAATTTGGGGCAGAACATCAGGAACCTGGAGTTGAAGCTCCAGAAAATCCTTAAACCCCTGACTGCAGGGATGACATTATATGCTCGGTCCATTGATGGTGTGGACATCTCCACAAATCAGCAAGATACATTAGCTCTGCTGTGCACCAAGGAAATCATCAAGCCTGCCCTCAACCCTAAGTTTGCGGGACTTCGCAAAACATCGGGTTCAGAACCTCCAATCTGCTTTTGGAAAGGACCTTCCAAAAAAGGTGAAAGACCTAGAGGAAGAATCCAAGACCTTTGGTCTCGTGAGGGCAGGTTTGGGACCGAGCAGACCTAACAAACCCAGGCGGCAGTACCTCACGGCGTCCACCAGTCATAGACCACCATATGGGACTGGTGAAAGCTCGGGGACCGCAACCATTCCCCGTAAGCCTTTTTTAGGCCAGGGCCCAGAGCGGACCCCATGGAAAATGCGCCACCCCCAACAACATCAATGTCAACAGCAGCCCTCGACAGCCCAGCAGACACCTCATCGTCCAGCGAAGAGGCAGAAGAAAAATTAACACCAGTAACCATGGAGGTAGGTGGGTCTGGTACCTCTCGGCATATGAGCAGTAGGGACTCTATACTATCAGGGGGGAGATTGCACTTGTTTTTGGATGCATGTGAAACCATCACTAATGACAAGTACATACTAAGCTGCATTCATGGCTATAAAATTGACTTTGTTCATGAAAACATTCCGCCAGTTCAGCATATACCCCAAAGGGTATTCACCCTCTCAGTCAAAGAGAAACAAGAGGGTCAAGCTGAACTTGTGAGGCTACTAGCAAAAGGTGTCATTGAAAGAACAAAACATGAACCTTTGGAATTTGTGTCTAATATTTTCACTAAAACTAAAAAAGATGGTGGATGTCGCATCATCATTGACTTAACTACGTTAAACGAGTCAGTTAAGTATACACATTTTAAGATGGAAACTTTTGAAACCGCCAGACTTTTGATTTCTACTTTCTAGCAGGCATTGATTTAAAAGATGCCTACTACTCAGTACCCATACACAAGGAGCACCGCAAATACTTAAAATTTATCTGGATGAAACAGCTATGGCAATTTAAAGCCTTACCAAAAGGACTAACCTCCGCTCCAAGGTTGTTCACTAAAATCTTAAAACCCGCCTTGGCATTATTGAGAAAACAAAAGCATATAGTCATGGCGTACTTAGACGACATTTTAATAGTAGGGAAAACCTTGGAGACAGCTATTTTGGCAGTAGCAGCCACCAAACGTTTGTTTGAAACTTTGGGGTTTGTCATACATCCAGATAAATCCAATTTTACACCGTCCACTACCATGGACTATCTTGGATTTACGATTGATACTGTTCGCATGGTTGTAACTCTGCCAAAGGGGAAAGCATCACAATTGGCACTATCATGCCACGAACTAATGCATAAACGTCAGGCAACCATACGGCAGGTAGCTAGAGTTATTGGTAAAATGGTAGCAGCTTTTCCAGCTGTACAATTTGGGCCTTTGCACTACCAAAATTTACAAAGAGCAAAAGTGCACGCACTAAAGCAAAACTCAGGTCACTTTGACCGAGCTATGTATTTAACTGCTGAATCCATTCCAGAGTTACAATGGTGGACAAGGAACATTAGGCTCAGTTCCAGTCCCATAATAATCACCAACCCAGTATTAACCATTCAAACGGATGCCAGTGCTTTGGGCTGGGGAGCAACTAACATGCAATCCAGCACAGGGGGCAGATGGACTAATTCTGAATCATCTTGCCTACAGACACGGGGTATCAACTATTTAGAAATGTTGGGTGCGTTTTATGGTTTAAAAGCATATTCATCTAATACGCATCATGCACATGTCCGGTTGCAATTAGATAATACCACGGTGGTGGCTTATATCAACCACATGGGTGGTATAAAGTCGATATCGTGTGACAAATTGGTCAACCTAATCTGGCAATGGTGTGTCGAAAGACATACTTGGTTATCAGCAACTTACCTACCAGGTAAGCAAAATAAAGTGGCAGACACCAGGTCACGCAAATTTAACGATAACATCGAATGGATGTTAAATCCCAAAGTATTTGCCGAAATTACAAAGCAATATGGCACACCAGATATCGATCTATTTGCATCCAGGCTGAATCACCAGGTACCAACGTATGTCGCTTGGGAACCAGACCCTGAGGCAGCAGCAGTTGATGCATTCACGCTGTATTGGGGGAAAATGTTCTTTTATGCTTTTCCTCCCTTCTGCCTCATCAGTCGGGTATTACGCAAGATTCAATTGGATTCCGTGGCCTACACAGCCATGGTTCCCAGTGGCCCTCGACATGGCTGTCGAAACACCGTTGGAATTCCCCAGCAGTCCGGAATTATTAATCCACCCAGTGTCAGGCATTAGTCACCCGTGCCATGACAGAGTCAATCTCCTGGCTTGCAGATTCTAAAAAGACCTCTACTGGGCCTGGGACTGTCTGAGGACGCCATCAACATGATGACCGCATCCCACCGGGAGTCCACCAGGAGACAATACCTGACCAACATAAGAAAATGGGAACGGTATTGCTCCAAAACAGGAACTACCTACACTACAGCAACACCCACCAGTGTTGTGGAGTTCCTGGTTGGATTACATCGGGAAGGACTCAGCTACAGCGCCATAAATACAGCCAGGAGTGCGTTGTCAGCTTATTTGGTTCCAGCAGCAGGACAACTGGCTTTGGGGTCCCATCCACTAGTAATCAAAATCATGAGGGGCATTTTTAACACTAACTCCCCCAGACCAAGGTACACTCAGATCTGGGATGTCAGCATTGTGCTGACGTACCTTAGGGGATGGCCACCGCCCAGGGCACTCACGCTGGAACAACTTACACTGAAATCAGTCATGCTCATGGCACTAGTGTCAGCTCAAAGGGTACATTCCCTCCACCTTCTGAGGCTGGACAGCATGACAGAGTCATTGGACTGTTTCACATTCCATATTCAGGGACTGGTCAAACAAACTAGACCAGGTACCACGCCTCCAGTCATGGAGTTCTGGGCATATTCATCTGACCCACGGCTGTGTGCCAAGACCCATCTCGCCAATTACATAGACACAACACACAACTTAAGAGGGAGAGAAAAAGCCTTATGGATAAGCCACAAGAAGCCTCATGGTCAGGTGACGAGCCAAACCATTTCAAGGTGGCTCAAGCAGGTGCTTAAGTCCGCGGGAGTCAATACCAATGTTTACAAATCTCACTCCACCAGGGCTGCATCTACGTCGGCGGCTAGTCGAATGGACGTGCCTATGGACCATATTCTGGCCAGACCAGGATGGTCCCCGGAAAGAACTTTCCAAAGGTTTTATAATAAACCGCTGGCGCAACCTGCTACATTTGCAGACAGAATTTTAGAGTCTGCAGATAATATTTAATTTAAGCCCTGGGGAGCTCTCTGTTTTTTGTTGTCATTAATAAACCTTTTTCGTTCACAAACAGGTTCTTGATCGCGATAACATACTTCCTCCCTCTAAGGTCTTCAGACAGTGAGTGAAGCATGAGCTGGTACACGGTTCGGAATCACAGAGCTTTGAAGTCTTCACGTAGTCACTCACGTGACTCCGAAATAAAATAGTAAGATTAAACGAGAACTTACCAGTTTGAAGTTTGATCTGTATTTTATGAGGAGTTACGATGAGGGATTACGTGCCCTCCGCTCCCACCCTCTATTATACAGATCAACTGGTAATTAAGTTCTTATTTTTTCTTTACTATATTTATTTCAATCGTTGTGTTTTTTCTGTGAATCCACACCGCTGCTTTGAAGAATGTCGCGCATGCGTGCTGGACGGGGTCTTCACGTAATCCCTCATCGTAACTCCTCATAAAATACAGATCAAACTTCAAACTGGTAAGTTCTCGTTTAATCTTACTAATTTAACTTATTATATATATATATATAACGATACATATGATTGTGTGTTTGTGTGTGAGAGGCAAGATAGAGATAAATAGATCTCAAAGTTCGTCCTCATGGATCAGAAGCAACTTTGATTTAAAGCAACGCTCTATTTCCCTCTTCTTCTTATATTTCACATGATGTACAGAAATCATAAAGGCGATTCGACCTTTATGGCTTATACATAGACACACACACACACACACACACACACACACACACACACACACACACACACACACACACACACACACACACACACACACACACACACACACACACACACACACACACACACACACACACACACACACACACACATATATATGTATATATATTTATATATAGTTTCTTCCTTCTGATTTCCTCTAATTATTTGTTTAGCAACCTTTTTCTTTCAATCTTTCTCTCTCTCTCCCTCTCCCTCTCCCTCCCTCTCTCTCTCTCACACACACTCACTCTCTGTATATATATAATCATAATCGTTATGACACATTACTCACCACAAGGTTCTCCCTATCATGATCACTGTTCTCTCAAATACATTTCATTGGGGCCTACCCATACACATTAGCAATCAGTGACATCAAACTTATTTCCAGAAATCCTAATATTGTGAATAAAATAACTATGAACACATGCCAAGATATTTTTTTCTGATTCTTTTCATTCTAT
>NW_027602231.1:0-44000 GCF_053455715.1 Rhinoraja longicauda | reverse complement strand
CGAGAGGCTGCTGAAGTCGAGTCTGGAGTTTCGGACACGAGTGATGATGAGGTAACGGGAGACCCCACTAGCAGTGGAAGTGGAAATGAGGAAGAAGAAAATCAAGAAGATACAGAGACTAATATGAAAACGATGTTTCAAGAAATGATTAACAGGCTTAAGAAAATTGAAGGAGATAACAAATTAATGAGGAGAGATAGCAAGAAATTGCATACGACTTTGAAAAAAATGGAGGAGAATTTTCAAACAGTGACAAATAAAGTGGATAATATACAAATGGAAAATGAAATGTTAAAATCTAGAGTGGAAAAAAATGAAGACAGTATTACTGCTGCAGCAATTGAAAGCAAAAAGACGGCGGAAAAGTTGGATGCCTTGGAAAACTATAGCAGGAGAAATAATGTTAAAATTGTTGGTTTGCCAGAGGGAGTGGAGGGGGAAGACCCAATTAACTTTTTTCAAGATTGGATAGTGACTACTCTGGGAATAGATAAACAAGGTCGGATGGAAATAGAAAGAGCACATAGGGCTCTAAGACCGAAACCCTCGGCTAATCAAAAGCCAAGATCTGTGTTGATTAAATTTTTAAGATACCAAGATCGAGAATTGGTTTTCAAAACAGTCGGGAATAATATAAGAGAGGGAAAACCAATAGAACATGAAGGTACTAAAATAATCTTTTACCCAGACATCAGTAATGTCTTGTTGAGCAGAAAAAAAGAATTTAATAAGGCAAAAAATATTCTATGGAAGAAGGGCTATAAGTTTACTTTACTGCATCCGGCTACTTTGAAGATTATGATCAACACTGGAGAAAATAAATTTTTTAAAGACTTTGTCAAAGCAGAAAGCCATCGGAAGAATTGCCATCGAGAAATGCTTAAGAAGACTCATGAATGAATAATTATTAATAAGATCTGTATACTATAGAGGGGATTAATTGTATTAAGGATTGTTAATTTTTAGAAGTACTTGATATATCGGGGGGGTTGGAGAATGTGGATGCTCCACCATAATCATGGGCACAAGTGTGGTGCGGACCACACCTCGTATAATAGAGGGGGGTAATGTTGTTAATCTATTTATTAACAACATTAGAGGGAGGGTTTATTTCTCTATCTTTCTTTTTCCTTTTCTGTTTTTATACCTGGACTATGGAGGGGAGCACACTGAAATATGGCACAATGTAAATACCGGAAGAGGTATCAAGGTAAGGAAAAAGAAAAAAAAAAAAAAGGAATGAATGGATAACAAATTAAAATTTTTAAGCTATAATGTGAATGGGTTAAATGGACCGATAAAAAGGAAGATGACAAGATGAAAAAATTGGAAGTTGATATAGCTTTCTTGCAAGAAACACATCTAACGGAAAAAGAACATCAAAAGTTAAAGAGAGATTGGGTAGGAAGTATGGTCGCATCTTCTTTTAACTCAAAAGCAAGAGGGGTTGCTATCCTATTTAAGAAAATGCTACCAATTAAGATACAAAATATTGTAAGTGACCCAGTAGGTAGATTTGTAATGGTACATTGTCAAATTTTCTCAGAATTGTGAACCTTAATGAATATATATGCACCAAATATAGATAATGAGAAGTTTGTGCAGGGTACCTTTTTAAATCTAGCGGAAGCACATGAAAATATATTGATAGTGGGAGATTTCAATTTTTGTTTAGATCCAGTAATGGATAGATCAACAAGGACAACGACAAGGACAAGAGCAGCGAAGACAACCTTGAATTTAATGGAAAATTTAAATTTAATAGATGTTTGGAGGAAAAGCCATCCCAGGGAAAGAGACTACTCCTTTTATTCCAATAGACATGATACATATTCTAGAATAGATCTATTTTTGATTTCAGCTCAATTAAGGGGTAGAATAATACAAATAGATTACAAGGCTAGATTGCTATCGGATCACTCACCATTATTAATGAAAATTACGTTGCCAGATAAAGAACAGTCAGTGTATAGATGGAGACTCAACTCTTTACTATTGAAAAGGCAAGACTTTTGTGATTTTATTCGAGGACAAATTTGGATTATTTTTGGAAACAAATTTAAATTCAGTTGATGATAAATTTATTGTATGGGATGCAATGAAGGCTTATTTGAGAGGTCAAATTATAAGCTACTCATCTAAGATAAAGAAAGACTATAGGAAGGAATCTGAAAGATTAGAAAAAGAAATCACCGTATTAGAAAAAGACTTACAGAAAGCTTCTTCAGATACGAAAAAAATACAACTTGCAAATAAAAAATTTCAATACAATACTTTACACACTTACAGAACAGAAAAACTAATATTACGAACTAACCAAAGATATTATGAATTAGGAGAAAGAGCGCACAAGGTATTGGCATGGCAACTGAAAGAAGAACAAATATTAAGAACAATAAATTCAATTAGAACAGATCAAAACATTATTACATAAACCTAGAGAAATCAATGAGGTATTTAAGCAATTCTACACTAATCTGTACCATTCTGAATCTGAAAAGAATGAAATTAAGATAAATAATTTTTTATCCAAGATACAATTACCAACAATCTCTAATGAGGAACAGATGGAGTGGGAGCACGTGGCCGCTGGCTGGGTGAGGTCACGTGGGGCGCGGGGCGGTGACGACACCTTGTCCCTTATTTGGCCTACAGTGTCAGGCGGGAAACCATCTTCCCCAGGAGATTTATTACTTGGTAAAGAATATAATACTTCCTCCCACTTCCTTTACTTTGAGAGAAGTGGAGGAAGTATTATATTCTTTACCAAGTAATAAATCTCCTGGGGAAGATGGTTTCCCGCCTGAGTTCTATAAAAAATTTAAAGATTTGTTGTTACCAGTATTTATGGAAGTGATACATCAAGCGGAAAAAACTTCTACATTACCAGAATCCTTCTCAATGGCAATTATAACCGTAATTCAAAAAAAAGAGAAAGACCCTTTAAATGCATCTTCTTATAGATCAATATCATTGTTGAATGCAGATTATAAAATAGTTGCTAAGCTTTTGGCTAGGAAATTGGCAGAATTTTTACCTAAGCTGGTTAAAGAGGACCAAACTGGATTTGTCAAAAAAAGGAAAATATCTGATAATGTAGCAAGATTTATAAGTATTGTACATTTAGCACAGAAAAGAAAGGAATTGAGCGTAGCAGTTGCTTTAGATGCTGAAAAGGCGTTTGACAGGTTAGAATGGGATTTTTTATTTAAAGTATTAGAGAAGTACGGATTGGGAAATGGTTTCATTAACTGGGTAAAAGTTCTTTATAAACAACCTAAAGCCAAAGTGGTGACAAATGGCCAATCTTATATCATATACATACAGCCGGAAACAGGCCTTTTCGGCCCTCCAAGTCCGTGCCGCCCAGTGATCCCCGTACATTAACACTATCCTACACCCACTAGGGACAATTTTTACATTTACCCAGCCAATTAACCTACATACCTGTACGTCTTCTCAATCATTTAATTTGGAAAGATCTAGTAGACAGGGATGTCCCTTGTCACCGGCTTTATTGTATTGGCTATTGAACATCTGGCAGATTTAGACATTGAAGGATTTAAAGTTAATCTGGAAAATCACAAAATTACTTTATTTGCAGATGATATTTTAATTTGTCTTACTAGACCATTGGAATCCTTAAGAAAATTATATTTCAGACTGGAAGAATATGGGAAAGTATCAGGATACAAAATTAATAAAGATAAAACTGAAATAATGCCTCTTTTTGAAGGTAATTATGATCAATGTAAAAGAGAAAGTCAGTTTAAATGGCAAAAAGAAGGCATGAAGTACCTAGGGGTTAAAGTAGATAATAAGTTAAATAATCTGTATAAACTAAATTATAAACCACTAATTAAAAAAATAGATGAGGACTTGAAGAAATGGATGAATCTTCCAATTTCTCAAAATAGCAATAGCAATAGCAAAAAAATGTGTAGCGGTCACTTGGAAAGATCACAATGAAATAAGAATTGAAAGATGGTATGCAGAAATGCGTAGTTGTACACCATTAGAAAAAGCTACTTATAATCTGAGAAATAGATATGATTTATTTTTGAAACTTTGGAACCCATTCACTTTAAAACTAGGATTAAGAATTGGAAATATTTAATTTCAGGATTGTTTTGATACCCTTAAAAAGAATTTAATAAGAAATTAGCCGGAAGTGTTTCCTTCTTATCTCCAGGTTTCCTTCTTTCTTTCTTTCTTTCTTTTTTTCTTTCTTTCTTCTCCTTTTTCCTCTTTTTTCTAACTGGGGGGTGGGGGGGAGGGGGGTTGTGGGTGGGGAGATAATACAGAACAATACATGTATAATCGAATTTATAGTGTATAATCGAATTTATAATGTAGGTATCATTGGGTACTATGAGTTGTAACATGTATGTGTTTTGTTAAAATTTAAATAATTTTTTTTTTTTTTTTAAGCCAGAATCCGAACCACTGGAGTCTATAGCGGCTTTATTAGGTAATCAGGAGTCCGAGGGTGACGAGGAAGCCTGGACACGTCCGAGCCCCACAGGCAGAGCCACCGGCTGCGGTGGTGCCAGTTCCGGTTCTACCCTCCCCGCCAGAATATTGGGGACAACCCCCCGATTATGAGACAGCATCAGGGAATATGGATAGGTCCCAGACAAAGGGTTAAGTTGCGCCATGAACAAGAATCCGCACAATCGGCGCTAGAGATTGAGGATGCTGCCTACCCTCGCCTTTTTCAGTACACCTCATTCTGCCCAGCAGGCTGAATTATTTGCCCTCACGCGGGCCTGCCATCTTTGTGTTGACCAACGTGCTAATATTTACACCGACTCACGATATGCTTTTGGGGTTGCACATGATTTTGGTAACCTGTGGCAGCACAGGAGCTTTTTGACTGCAGCAGGCGCTCCTATTAAAAATGCCCTGTTTGTCCGAAATCTACTAGTGGGTTTAACACTCCCGAAAACCTTGGCTGTCATTAAATGTAATTCGCATACATCTGCCAAGGATCCCATTTCTTTCGGGAATGCATTGGCTGACACATTGGCATGCACAGAGGCCCTGACCCCTACCATTTTAGTTTCTTCAGGTGAACAACAGCAGTTTTCTGCAACTACCGCTATGCCCAGTGTTTCGGAATTCTGCCAGCTTCAAGGGGATGCCCCCGAGGCTGAGAGACACCAGTGGAGCCAGGATGGGTGTTCCCCTCACGAATCTGACTCGCATTGGGTTACTGCCTCTGGCAAAGTTTGTGTCCCTAACGCGCTTTTACCTGTTTTGTTGCCTTATGTGCACTCTCTCACCTATGCTGGTAAGAGGGGAATGTTGGATGTAATAAATGCTACATGGTATCACCCCAAAATACATTGGGGTTTACAAATTGATTTTATTGAATTGCCATGTGTACATAGTTATAAGTATTGCTTAGTTATTGTTGATGTGTTTAGCTGATGGATTGATTTTGCTATTGATGTTGCTATTTTGCTATTGTTACTCCTGCTATTTGGGGAAGTGCACTCAAGATCTATATGAGATTGTGGTCAATCTGTATTTACTCCATGACATTTATGTAAAGACGATCAGATGATATGCAGAGGAGGCAATGGCACAATACTAATACCCTGGAAGGCAGAAAGAATAGGACCCTGCTCAGGATGGTTTAATGAGACCAGAGCTAAACAATTGAGAGACCAAGCCTATTGGGTTGTACCCTGCGGACAAGCTTTGTGCCAGTTTAATTTCCAATGCCTGACAGATGAATTTAGTTTTCCATGTAAGAAGCAGCAGCCGTATCAGGGTCGGTCTAGACGAACTCGAGGGTTACATCAGTCGTCCCTACGAGAAGAGATGAGGGGAAGAATAGACTGGAGAAGGGACTCTTGCAGTAGAACGCAGGAGAGCTTTACATGTCCAGCCAACACAGCATGCGCAGTGGGGAAGTATGAAGTACAATGCCCTGAGGGGTGCGGAGGGTATGCAGCAAAAGGACAACTAATGGTTATTACACATAACCAAGGGAAGGTCAATTTGACCACTAAATGGAATGTAAGCTTGACTTGTGAAAGAGGAGATGGAACCGCATGGTTGAGTAATCAAACCGTGTTAAGGGAATGGAGCAGAAAGGGCTGGAACGGCTGGGGGGCAAGTAGCAGCACTTACATTCCGGCAATGGTGGGGGTTGGGGTCGGATGGAGGCAGGGGGGCAGGTGGAAGGGGAGGGGATGTATGGTGGGGGGGGTGGTGGGTTAGCAGGGCAGAGGGGGGCATGAGGACCGATGTGGGGAGTACTGGGGGTCGCCTGGCTGGAGGGGGAAGGGGGAGACCCAGTGGAACCCCTGCCAGGTGTTCACCATCCCCCCTGACCTCCCCTTTTCGGACACCGAACGGTCGGTCCTCAGCAGAGGCCTTACCTTTGTTCCCCTCCGCCCCCACATCAACGAGTTCAGCGTCCGCCATGACGTGGAGCTCTTCTTCCGCCTCCGAGCCTTTTACCATGGTAAGGAGTCCCGACCCCCCACTGATGACCCCTTCTCCCGTCTCCAATGGACCCCCTCCACTTGGACCCCCCCGTGTGGCCAACTACCCTCACTAGAACTTTTTATCTCAAACTGCCGGCGTGACATCAGCCGCCTCAAATTCTCCACTCCCCTGACTAACTCCAACCTCTCCCCTCCTGAACGTGCAGCCCTCCACTCACTCCGCAACAACTCGGACTTAATCATTAAACCCGCTGACAAGGGAGGGGCTGTGGTAGTCTGGCGTGCTGACCTCTACCGGACCGAGGCCAGACGACAACTATCAGACACCTCTTCCTACCTATCCCTGGACCATGACCCCACCGATAAACACCAGACCTTTATCAGCAGCACCATCACTGACCTCATCATCTCCGGCGATCTACCCCCCAGTGCCTCCAATCTCATAGTTCCCCATTCCCGCACGGCTCGATTCTACCTCCTACCCAAAATCCACAAACATAACTGTCCCGGCAGACCCATTGTCTCTGCCTGCTCATGCCCCACCGAGCTTATCTCTACCTACCTCGACTCCATCCTATCCCCCGTGGTTAAATCCCTCCCCACCTACGTCCAAGACACCTCACACGCTCTCCATCTCCTGGATAACTTCCGGTTCCCAGGCCCCCACTCCCTCATTTTCACCATGGATGTCCAGTCACTCTACACCTCCATCCCCCACAAGGATGGTCTCGAAGCCCTCCGTTTCTTCCTCGACCGTAGACAGACTAGTGACTGACATTTACTATAAACCCACCGACTCGCACAGCTATCTGGACTACACTTCTTCCCACTCGGTCCCCTGCAAAAAGTCTATCCCCTACTCCCAATTCCTCCGTCTACGCCGCATCTGCGCCCGGGATGAGGTGTTTCACACTAGGGCTTCCGAGATGTCCTCGTTCTTCAGAAAACGGGGCTTCCCCTCCTCCATTATAGATGAGGCTCTCACTATGGTCTCTTCTACATCCCGCAGCTCCGCTCTTGCTCCCCGTCCCCCCACTCGCAACAAGGACAGAATCCCCCTCGTTCTCACCTTCCACCCCACCAGCCAGCGGATCCAACATATCATCCACCAACATTTCCGTCACCTACAACGGGACCCCACCACTGGCCATATCTTCCCATCCCCTCCCCTCTCTGCGTTCCGCAGAGACCGTACCCTCCGTAACTCCCTGGTCCACTCGTCCCTTCCTACCCAAACCACCCCAACCCCGGACACTTTCCCCTGCAACCGCACGAGATGCAACACCTGTCCCTTTACCTCCCCCCTCAACTCCATCCAAGGACCCAAACAGTCTTTCCAGGTGAGACAAAGGTTCACCTGCACCTCCTCCAACCTCATCTATTGCATCCGCTGCTCTAGATGTCAACTTATTTACATCGGCGAAACCAAGCGTAGGCTCGGCGATCGCTTCGCTGAACACCTGCGCTCCGTCCGCATTAACAAAACTGATCTCCCGGTGGCCGAGCACTTTAACTCCCCTCCCATTCCCAGTCTGACCTTTCTGTCATGGGCCTCCTCCAGTGCCATAGTGAGGCCCGCCGGAAATTTGAGGAGCAGCACCTCATATTTCGCCTGGGCAGTTTGCAGCCTGGTGGTATGAACGTCGACTTCTCCAACTTCAGATAGCTCCTCTGTCCCTCCCTTCCCCTCCTCCTTCCCAGATCTCCCTCTATCTTCCTGTCTCCACCTATATCCTTCCTTTGTCCCGTCCCCCTGACATCAATGTTGTAATATCTGTACAGCATGGAAACAGGCCCTTCAGCCCAAATCGTCCATGCGGACCAAGTTGCAAACTGAGTTCGTCCCAGAAGCCCGTGCCTGGTCCAGTCTCTCCAAACTTTCCTATCAATGTACCCTGTCTAAATATCTTAAAACATTGTTATTTTACCTGCTTCTACTATAGACATTCAATGTGATCATGGCTGATCATTCTCAATCAGTACCCCGTTCCTGCCTTCTCCCCATACCCCCTGACTCCGCTATCCTTAAGAGCTCTATCTAGCTCTCTCTTGAATGCATTCAGAGAATTGGCCTCCACTGCCTTCTGAGGCAGAGAATTCCACAGATTCACAACTCTGACTGAAAAAGTTTTTCCTCATCTCAGTTCTAAATGGCCTACCCCTTATTCTTAAACTGTGGCCCCTTGTTCTGGTAGCTTCTCTGACAGGTAAAATTACAATGTTTAAAAATATTTGGACAAGTAAATAGATTGGAAAGGTTTGGAGGGACAGGGACCAAGTTACTAACTCAGTAACCTGGTGAGCATGGACAAGTTGGGCGAAGGGCTTGTTTTGATGCTGTTTAGCTCTATGATTCTAACAGTCATGTGGTTTCTGTGAAAAGCAAAGGATGTGGTTGGGGTCGGGTGAAACTGAAAGCACTGAAGCTCTCAGTAAAACAGAGCACACCCAGCTGCATGGATAGGCAAGGTTCAAAGGGTTTTGGGCCAAACATGAGAAAATGGGACCAGCTTAGATGGTCGGTATCGTGGTCAGTATGGACATATTGGGCTGAAGGGTCTGTGACCGTGCTGTATGACTCTAAGCAGGCCCTTTGCATCAAATTGCATCTGTTTTCTTGCAAAGATTCTGACCAGTAAAGCAGATGAATTTAGCACTGATCAGCATGTGGGAATATGGTAATTTGCAATCACTGAGACATAGTTGAAAGACTAGCAACTAGCAAGTAACTAGCTGCCTGTAGCTGAAACCTTCCAATCCAAGCATCATTCTGGAAAAACCTCTCTGAACCCTTTCCAAAGCCTCTGCCTGCAATGAGACGACCAGAACTGCAGGCAATACTCCAAATGGGACCTAAGCAAAGTTCAATAAAGCTGCATGATGATTTCCTGACTCTTATACCCATGTACAGACCTGTGAAAGCAAGCATACCATAGACTGAGGATAAAGATTGTAATCTATAATAGTTACAGTGAGGTGATCACACCTCAGTAACAGGCAGTGTAACCATGTGCCCATCAAAAACTTTCTTAAATGTGTAAGATTTGAGAAGTTTTCCCTCATTCTGAAATCAACACAAAACCAAAGAGCTGCAGTTTGGACATTTTAAACGGGAGACTGGGGCTGATAGCGGAGAAAGGCTGCAGTCAGTTTACCAAAGGATGTCACAATCTGTGGGTCCTAAAATGGCTGCAGGACCTCGTGACCAGCCACAAAAGGTAAAAACCTTACATCCCAGTCTCTAGGTTTTCTGCAAAGCCACGGCCAGAACAAAGGATGGGTATTGGCCATGCAGAAACCTACGAAACCAGGTCGGAGTCCAGACACTGGGGCGCTGACATCAACATACTCACAATGCCCCAAGCCGACCTAAACAGTTCATCTCAGTGAGGGGGCACAATAGCCCATAGAAAACTACCTGGTAGGTGATGGGAAACCAGTTAACACCCATCACCTCACAACGAAATCCCAATTAACACCGTCTGGCCATCCCCGGTATCCCCGAACATAAGGCAGATCAGAAGAAAAACCTCATACATATCTTTTGAACAAAGAGATTCCAAGATCTGGCGGGAGATAGGACGGGTCAGAAACAGTATAACTGACCACTACTTTGGGTGAAAAAGTTAAGACGGACAGGAGGCAAGAAGCGCAGAGAAAACCGGGTTCGAAGTCAACTGAAGTCAAGAAGAAAGTCGGAAAGAAGAACGGATGCAAGAGAGAGGAACAGGCACGCAACTCGAAAAGAAATACTGCAAAAACCGAACAGCCAGTAACCCCAGTAATAACCCCATGGTGAGCATGCACTTCAAATCCTACATATCCTGGACATAGTTTAGTGTAGAGAGGAGGGTGGTTGTGAATAAACGTTGGGTGTGTATTAAAATATGGGTTGGTCAAGGTTGCGATGCGTCGTGCGTTCCCCATCTGACAGTCGTGTATGTGTCTTGCAGAACTGTGTTTAAGAATTCATAAGTAAAAGGGTATTCGTGTATATGTTTTGTGGAACTGTGTGTGTTTCAAGAATTCAGCGAAGAAGGTATTCGGATATATGTCTCGTGGAACTGTGTGCTTTTAAGTTTTCAGCGAAAAGGGTATTCGGGTATATATCTTGTGAACTGTGCGTTTTGTGATTAATAAATAAAAGATATTCATGTATTCGGTATGTGTATTATAGATATGTCTTATAGAACTGTATAATAAGTATTCATGGACAATAGTCCCAAGTGCTGAATAAAAGCCTTTTTCATTTAAACCCTGGTTTTAAAATCTGGTCTGGTTGAATTTTTTCTGCACTATAAGAGCTCCTGCATCTAAGCCCAGTGTCTAGAACCGTAAGGGGTGAGTGGGTCGAACCACTCACGGGGAACCAGTGTGCACGGCCTGGTCAAGGGATCAGAGCAAGGCACGGGGACCTTAGGTCGGGCGAAAGCTCGGCGCAGAAACCCCTTACAAATGCCACTGTCGTATCTGCCTCCAGTATCAGCACATTCCAGGCATTCACCACTGCTCTGTGTAAAAAAACATGCCCAGCACATCTACTTTAAACTTTGTCCCTCTCCCCTTAAAACTGGCTTCTAAAACTTGATATTTCCATTCTGTGAAAAAGGTTCTGAATGTTGACTTTATCTATGCCTCTCTTAATTTCACACACTTCTACCAAGTCTCCCTTCAACCTCTGATGGTCCAGAGAAAACAATGCAAATCTGTCCAAACGTAAACACAGAATGCTGGAGTAACTCAGTGGGTCAGGCAGCATCTGTGGAGAACATGGACAGGTGATGTTTCACCGAGTGCTGGAGTAACTCAGTGGGTCAGGCAGCATCTCTGGAGAACATGGATAGGTGATGCTTCACCGAGTGCTGGAGTAACTCAGTGGGTCAGGCAGCATCTCTGGAGAACTTGCACAAGGGGTGCAGCCCTGTTGAGGGAAGTGCCCTGTGAGAAAAGTGCGAGTCTTCGTCTGCGAGTCTTTGGCGAGGAGGCTGAGGCGAGGAGGCTGAGGTGAGGAGGCTGAGGCGAGGAGGCTGAGGTGAGGAGGCTGAGGCGAGGAGGCTGTGAGGAGTTTACTCTTGTTTTTGCCCCTGAATTGTTTTTGACTTCACTAAAGCAATGGCGGACAAGTTGGTGCAGTGTGTTTCCTGCAGGATGTGGGAAGGTAGGGACACCGCTGGAGTTTCTGGGAGCTACACCTGCAAGAACTGTGTCCAGGTGCAGCTCCTGAATGGACGTGTGGCGGAGTTGGAGAAGCAGCTGGATGACCTCAGGGCCATCCGGGAATGCGAGAGTTTCCTGGATAGGACCTACTGTGAGGCTGTCACGCCAAGGGTCCAGGTCGAGCGAAGGTGGGAGACCGTTTCAGGGGGGAGCGAACGTGGACTACAGGAGACCCTGGTGGCTGTGCCTATTGCAAACAGGTACACCCTCTTGGGAGCTGTTGGGGCAGAAGACGCTTCCAGTCCGAGCGGCGGACGTGTTGGCAGATCTAACACAGGCAAGGAAACTCGACCGGGGAGACCGAAGTCGGGAAGAGCCATAGTAGTGGGTGACTCCATTGTCCGAGGTACGGACAGTAGATTCTGTGGCGACAGGCGGGACTCGAGGATGGTCTGTTGCCTCCCTGGTGCCAGGGTTCAAGACATCACGGAGCGGCTTCAGAACATCCTAGTGAGGGAAGGCGATCAACCGGAAGTAGTTGTGCATGTGGGCACGAACGACGTAGGGAGGAAGAGGAAGGAGATACTGCGACGTGACTTTAGAGAGTTAGGAAGAAGACTGAGAAGTAGGACGTCGAAGGTGGTTGTCTCTGGACTGCTACCTGTACCTCGTGCTGGTGAGGGCAGGAACAGAGAGATCGGGGATATGAATGTATGGATGAGGGGCTGGTGCAGGGAGCAGGGATTTAGATTTCTAGACAACTGGGATCTCTTCTGGGGTAGGGGTGACCTGTACAAAAGGGACGGGTTACACCTTAACAGCAGGGGGACCAACATTCTGGCAGGCAGGTTTGCTAGTGCTACAAGTGTGGCTTTAAACTAAGTAGTGGGGGGGAGGGGTTGACAAACTGGGAATATGGAGATGGAGTTAAAGGGGAAGCAAATACAGGGGAAATTGCAAAGGACTCTCGAATGAATGGGGAGGGAAGGTCTAGAAGGGATAAGAGAGTAAGGTCAGGGCCAATTGTGACCGGTGTGAGAGGGGAGGTGAATACGGAAATTAAAGTGTTGTATTTAAAAGCGCGAAGTATAAGAAATAAAGTGGATGAGCTTGAGGCTCAGTTAGACATTGGCAAGTATAATGTTGTGGGAATCACTGAGACATGGCTACACGAGGACCAGGGCTGGGAACTGAATATTCAGGGGTACACAACGTATAAAAAAGACAGACAGGTGGGCAGAGGGGGTGGGGTCGCTCTGTTGGTGAGGAATGATATTCACTCCCTTGCAAGGGGTGACATAGAATCAGGAGATGTAAAATCAGTATGGGTAGAAATGAGGAATTGTAAGGGTAAAAAGACCCTAATGGGAGTCATCTACAGGCCCCCAAACAGTAGCCTCGACATAGGGTGCAAGTTGAATCAGGAGATAAAATTGGCGTGTCGCAAATGTAATGCTATGGTGGTTATGGGAGATTTCAACATTGAGGTAGACTGGGAAAATCAGGTTGGTAATGGACCCCAGGAAAGAGAGTTTGTGGTGTGTCTCCGAGATGGATTCTTAGTACAGCTTGTACTGGAGCCTACTAGGGAGAAGGCAATTCTGGATTTAGTGTTGTGTAATGAACCTGATCTGATAAGGGGACTCGAGGTAAAAGAGCCATTAGGATGCAGTGATCACAATATGATAAGTTTTAGTCTACAAATTGAGAGGGAGAAGGGAAAATCGGAAGTGTCAGGATAATGCAGAAGTTGCAGGATCAATTTATCCCAAAGAGGAGGAAAGATTCCAAGGGGAGTAAGAGGCACCCGTGGCTGACAAGGGAAGTCAAGGACAGCATAAAAATAAAAGAGCAGAAGTACAACAAAGCAAAGAAGAGTGGGAAGCCAGAGGATTGGGACTCTTTTAAAGAGCAACAGAAGATGACTAAGAAGGCAATACGGGGAGAAAAGATGAGGTACGAGGGTAAAAAAGCTAATAATATAAAGGAGGATAGTAAAAGCTTTTTTAGGTATGTAAAGAGGGAAAAAATAGTCAAGGCAAATGTAGGTCCGTTGAAGACCAGAAGCGGGGGAATTTATTATGGGAAACAAGGAAATGGCAGACGAGTTGAACCAGTACTTTGGATCTGTCTTCACTAAGGAAGATACAAGCAATCTCCCAGATGTTCTAGTGGGCAGAGATCCTAGGGTGATGGAGGAACTGAAGGAAATCCACATTAGGCAGGAAATGGTGTTGGGTAGACTGATGGGACTGAAGGCTGATAAATCTCCAGGGCCTGATGGTCTGCATCCCAGAGTACTTAAGGAGGTGCCTCTAGAAATTGTGGACGCATTGGTGATCATTTTCCAATGTTCTATAGATTCAGGATCAGTTCCTGTGGATTGGAGGGTAGCTAATGTTGTCCCACTTTTTAAGAAAGGAGGGAGAGGGAAAACGGGAAATTATAGACCAGTTAGTCTGACATCAGTGGTGGCGAAGATGCTGGAGTCAATTATAAAAGATGAAATTGCGGAGCATTTCGATAGTAGTAACAGGATTGTTCCGAGTCAGTATGAATTTACGAAGGGGAAATCATGCTTGACTAATCTTCTGGAATTCTTTGAGGATGTAACCAGGAAAATTGACAGGGGAGAGCCGGTGGATGTGGTGTACCTTGACTTTCAGAAAGCCTTTGACAAGGTTCCACATAGGAGATTAGTGGGCAAAATTAGAGCACATGGTATTGGAGGTAGGGTACTGACATGGATAGAAAATTGGTTGACAGACAGAAAGCAAAGAGTGGGGATAAATGGGTCCCTTTCAGAATGGCAGGCAGTAACTAGTGGGGTACCGCAAGGCTCGGTGTTGGGACCGCAGCTATTTACAATATACATTAATGACTTGGATGAAGGGATTAAAAGTACCATTAGGAAATTTGCAGATGATACAAAGCTGGGTAGTAGTGTGAACTGTGAGGAAGATGCTATGAGGTTGCAGGGTGACTTGGACAGGTTGTGTGAGTGGGCGGATGCATGGCAGATGCAGTTTAATGTGGATAAGTGTGAGGTTATCCACTTTGGTGGTAAGAATAGGAAGGCAGAGTATTATCTGAATGGTGTCAAGTTAGGAACAGGGGACGTACAACGAGATTTGGATATCCTAGTGCATCAGTCACTGAAAGGAAGCATGCAGGTACAGCAGGCAGTGAAGAAAGCCAATGGAATGTTGGTCTTCATAACAAGAGGAGTTGAGTATAGGAGCAAAGAGGTCCTTCTACAGTTGTACAGGGCCCTAGTGAGACCGCACCTGGAGTACTGTGTGCAGTTTTGGTCTCCAAATTTGAGGAAGGATATTCTTGCTATTGAGGGCATGCAGCGTAGGTTTACTAGGTTAATTCCCGGAATGGCGGGACTATCATATGTTGAAAGACTGGAGCGACTAGGCTTGTATACACTTGAATTTAGATGAGAGGAGATCTTATCGAAACGTATAAGATTATTAAGGGGTTGGACACGTTAGAGGCAGGAAACATGTTCCCAATGTTGGGGGAGCCCAGAACAAGGGGCCACAGTTTAAGAATAAGAGGTAGGCCATTAGAACTGAGATGAGGAAAAACTTTTTCAGTCAGAGAGTTGTGAATCTGTGGAATTCTCTGCCTCAGAAGGCAGTGGAGGCCAATTCTCTGAATGCATTCAAGAGAGAGCTGGATAGAGCTCTTAAGGATAGCGGAGTCAGGGGGTATGGGGAGAAGGCAGGAATGGGGTACTGATTGAGAATGATCAGCCATGATCACATTGAATGGCGGTGCTGGCTCGAAGGGCCGAATGGCCTCCTCCTGCACCTTTTGTCTATTGTTTATAGATCATCGATAGGTGATGTTTTGTGTCTGGGCCCTTCTTCAGACTAATTGTAGGGGGAGTGGAAAAGAAAACTAGAAGTGAGAAGAGGGGGCCAGACAAATCACGGCCTCAGATAAGGGTTTTACCTGACATTGAAGCAGATAGACGAGCTACCATCCACCTCATTGGAGACCCACGGACTATCTTTAATCGGACTTTACTGCACTAAACATTATTCCTTTTTATCCACTATCTATACACTGTGAACGACTCAATGTAATCATGTCTGGTCTTTCTGCTGACTGGATACCATGCAAAAAAAATGTTTTTCACTGTACCTCAGTAGATGTGACAATAAACAAAACTAAAAACTAAAGGTGTAAGCTCAAAAGAAACACATAACTGTGAATCTAATTGAAGGACATTTGGTGGAAGGGGTGGGGAAGTGGAAGAAACCGGTGCAGGATCAGCAAGGGTTCAGGGCAAGGGAGTGGGTGGGGGAGAAACTAAGCGGGGGGGGGGCTGCTGGTGGAGGGGTGGGGGGGAAGGGAGGTGCTTCGAGAAGTTACCTTAAATTGGAGAATTCAGTGTTCATACTGTTGGGTGGTAAGCTACCCAAGTAGAATATGAGGTGCTGTTTCTCCAGTTAACGTGTGGCCTCACTCTGGCAATGGAGGAGGCCAAGGACAGAAAGGTCAGTTGGGGATGGGGAGCTAAACTGGATAGCAACCGGGAGATCCAGTGGGCCTTGGCGGGCCAAGCACAAGTTTTTGGCCAAGCGGTTGCCAAGTCTATGCTTGGTTTCGCCAGTGAACAAGAGACAACATTGGGAACACAGGATGCAGTAGATGAGGTTAGAGGAGGTACATGTGAACCTCTGTCTCACCTGGACCCCACTGTTGAGGTTCCTGGATGGAGTCAAAGGGGGGAGGGAGGACAGGTGTTACATTTTGGATGTCCTAATACGGAAAGCCCCATCTTGGGAGCAGGTGTGGTGGAGACCGAGAAATGGAGAGTTGGGGATAGCATCTTTGCAAGAGGCAGGGTGGGTTGTTGTACAATCCAGTTAACTGGGTGTTGGTAGGTTTGCAGTCAATGATAGTCTGTCCCCTGTGATGGAGACAGAGAGATCAAGTAAGGGGAAAGGGGTCAACGATAGTCCAGGTGAATTTGAGGGCAGGGTGGAAGTTACTGGTGAAGTTAATGAAGCCCATGAGTTCTGCACGGTTGCAGGAGGCAGCCCCGATGCAGTTGTACATATTTGGATGTTTCAGCCTTTCCTTTAACACTCACATGCTCAGCCCCACTATCATTGAGAATGCCTAGAAGTCTCTTCAGCTGCTAATTATCCACTATGTTTAAGGAACAGATTAAGGCAATTTGGCCCATCAAGTCTACTCCACTATTCAATGATGGCTGATCTATACTGAACACCCTGATCAGCCATCCAAGATGACTGAACATTCTCATAAATCTCCTCTAGCTGCCTACCAGTTTAATGACATTCTTCCTAATGCAGAGCAACGAGAAATGTACACTGTGCTTTAAATGTGACCTTACTAACGTCTTGTTCTTGATTAGTACGGGTATAAGGGGTTATGGGAAGAAGGCAGGAGAATGGACTTAGGAGGGAGATCAGCCATGAATGAATGGCGGAGTAGACTCGATGGGCCGAATGGCCTAATTCTGCTCCTATCACTTATGACCTCACGAACATGACATCCCAACTCCCGTTCTCAGTACATTGACCGATGTGCTGTCAACTGATTGCCGAATAGACCAACATCCTTCCTACAGCAGAGCAACCAGAAGTGTACACAGTAGTTTACATGTGGCCTTACCAACATCTTGCACAGCTGTAACATGACAGCCCAACTCATGAGAGGAATAGTTCGGGTAGATGCACAGAGTCTCTTGCCCAGAGTAGGGGAATCGAGAAGCAGAGGGCATAGGTTCAAGGTGAAGGGGAAAAGAATTTATAGAAATCTGAGGGGTGACTTTTTAACACAAAGGGTGGTGGGTGTATGGAACGAACTGCCAGAGGAGGTAGTTGAAACAGTTGGGCCTGTTTCCATACCGTATGACTCTCTCACCTCTCCTGGAGCTAATACCCCCTAATCCAGGAATCATTCTGGTAAACCTCAGCACCTTTCCAAAGCCTCCACATCCTTCTTGTAATGGGGTGACCAGAGCTGCACACAGTACTCCAAATGCAGTTAATCAAAGTCCCATAAAGCTGTATCATGACTTTCTGGTCCCTGATACTCAATGCCTTGACCTATGATTGTAAGCATGCCTTCTTTCCCACTCAATCTACTTAAGTTGCCATTTCCAGGTAGTTATGAACTTGGACCCCAAGATTCCTCAATGCCATTCATTGTATATTTCCCCTTACATTTGATCTCCCAAATTGCAGCACTTCACACTTGTTTGTATTAAACTCCATCAGCCATTTCTCCAACCATTTCTGTAGCTAATCTATATCCCGCCCGATACCTTGACAGCCTTCCTCACAGTCAACGACCCCAACAATCTCAGTGGCATCTGCAAACTTAATAACCAACCCGCCTATGTTTACATCCAGGTCATTTTTATATATCATAAACAGAAGGTTATGTTAACATTGTATAACATCTTGGTCAGCTCCCGACTATATGGAATAGAATGTACAACTCTCGCTCCCCACATGACACAACCTTGGTCTACTAAGAGTTTGTTCCTACATACAAAGAATGGTTTCAGTTCTGCCTCTGAATTCGGCAATTTGTTTGGCCATCCATTTGTAATATATTCCTGCACTCTTGCCAAAAATCTGTCAGTGCGAGTAGCCTTCTGAATGTCCCCTGATGTGGTAGGTAACTCAGAACGAGAGAAGTAAAACAAGTCCTCTCTGTTTGGGGTAACCTCCGATTCCAAAGGTAATCTAGACATGGCATCAGCATTGGTGTGCTCTGCTGCCTTACGATACTGAATATCATACTGGTATGCAGACAATATCAATGCCCATCTTTGCATTCTGGCTGCTGCCAGAGTTGGTATGTGTGCTTTTGGATTTAGGATCACTGTCAACGGCTGGCGATCTGTCTCGATTACAAACCTTCCACCATACAAGTATTTGTGAAACCTCCTAACGCCAAAAATCAATGCAAGAGCCTCTCGCTCTATTTGCGCATAATTTCTCTCATTGGCATTGAGTGTTCTAGACGCAAATGCTATTGGCCTTTCCTCTCCATTTTCTAACACATGAGAGATCACAGCACCAACACCATATGGTGAAGAATCACATGCTAACTTCATCTGCTTATTGATATTGTAATGAACAAGCATTGAACTCTCTGCCAACTGAGCTTTACATGACTTGAAAGCTTGATCACATTTACGTGTCCACTTCCATGGTACATCTTTCCTCAAAAGCTCATTCAAGGGATGTAAACAGGTGGACAGATATGGCACAAACTTCCCATATGGCACTAATCCTAAAAAGGATCGGATCTCAGATATGTTTCTGGGAGTGGGTGCATTCTTGATCGCATTGTGGTGGCTCCCAAGGGTTGGGCCATACCACTACTGACCCCTCGGCACGGGAATGGACGGGTCCAGGGGGGCGGCGCTTAGCTATGGGTATAAAGGACGAGGTTTTAGGCGCGATCGCTCTCTGGCAGACTCGACTGGTCTAGTGAACGTAATAAACACATCCCTGCCGAAATACTCGGCTCCTCGCCTTTATTTTGGGCTTTTTCGACGCGCCACAATTGGTGACCCCGACGGTCCATTGCTGAAATAATGGACTCAAAATGGAAATGTCCGGCTCACAGGCCGATCAGGCCGCAGCTGTAGACGTGGTTTCCATCAAACTGCCGACATTCTGGACCACCCAGCCTCGCGTTTGGTTTCCAAGCGGAGGCTCAGTTCCAGCTGTGGGGCATCACGACGGACGACACCCATTTTTTTCACCTGGTGGGAGCCCTTGACCAGGATACGGCCGAGGAGGTCACAGAGTTCCTCGAGGACCCACCGGCCCACGATAAGTATAAAGCCCTTTAGGAGCTGCTGCTCCAAACCTATGGACTTACCAGGATGGAACAGGCTGAAAGGCTCCTCCACATGCCAGGCCTAGGCGACCGGCGCCCATCAAGCCTCCTCAAAGAGATGGTCGCGCTATTTGATGGGCACAGGCCGTATTCGAGTATACCTACCTGCACCTGCTCATTGGGCTTGTGTTCTTGTGTTCTTGGATGCTGAAGGGTGACTTTACAGAAGTTAACAAAACCATGAGGGGCAAAGATAAGGTGGATGGTCAGAGTAATTTCCCTGGTATTGGGAAGTTTAAAACTGGAGGGCACAGGGTTTAAGTAAGAGGGGGAAGATTTAAAGGGGTAACATTCTCACACAGCTTTTCAATGTTGTAATATCTGTACAGCATGGAAACAAGCCCTTCAGCCCAAATCGTCCATGCGGACCAAGTTACAAACTGAGTTCGTCCCAGAAGCCCGTGCCTGGTCCAGTCTCTCCAAACTTTCCTATCAATCTACCCTGTCTAAATATCTTAAAACATTGTTATTTTACCTGCCTCTACTAGCTTCTCTGACAGGTAAAATGACAATGTTTAAAAATATTTGGACAAGTAAATAGATTGGAAAGGTTTGGAGGGACAGGGACCAAGTTACTAACTCAGTAACCTGGTGAGCATGGACAAGTTGGGCGAAGGGCTTGTTTTAATGCTGTTTAGCTCTATGATTCTAACAGTCACGTGGTTTCTGTGAAAAGCAAAGGATGTGGTTGGGGTCGGGTGAAACTGAAAGCACTGAAGCTCTCAGTAAAACAGAGCACACCCAGCTGCATGGATAGGCAAGGTTCAAAGGGTTTTGGGCCAAACATGAGAAAATGGGACCAGCTTAGATGGTCGGTATCGTGGTCAGTATGGACATATTGGGCTGAAGGGTCTGTGACCGTGCTGTATGACTCTAAGCAGGCCCTTTGCATCAAATTGCATCTGTTTTCTTGCAAAGATTCTGACCAGTAAAGCAGATGAACTTAGCACTGATCAGCATGTGGGAATATGGTAATTTGCAATCACTGAGACATAGTTGAAAGACTAGCAACTAGCAAGTAACTAGCTGCCTGTAGCTGAAACCTTCCAATCCAAGCATCATTCTGGAAAAACCTCTCTGAACCCTTTCCAAAGCCTCTGCCTGCAATGAGACGACCAGAACTGCAGGCAATACTCCAAACGGGACCTAAGCAAAGTTCAATAAAGCTGCATGATGATTTCCTGACTCTTATACCCATGTACAGACCTGTAAAAGCAAGCATACTATAGACTGAGGATAAAGATTGTAATCTAAAAAAGTTACAGTGAGGTGATCACACCTCAGTAACAGGCAGTGTAACCATGTGCCCATCAAAAACTTTCTTAAATGCCACTGTCGTATCTGCCTCCAGTATCAGCACATTCCAGGCATTCACCACTGCTCTGTGTAAAAAAACATGCCCAGCACATCTACTTTAAACTTTGTCCCTCTCCCCTTAAAACTATGGCTTCTAAAATTTGATATTTCCATTCTGTGAAAAGGGTTCTGAATATTGACTTTATCTATGCCTCTCTTAATTTCACACACTTAACCAAGTCTCCCTTCAACCTCTGATGGTCCAGAGAAAACAATGCAAATCGGTCCAAATGTAAACACAGAGTGCTGGAGTAACTCAGTGGGTCAGGCAGCATCTCTGGAGAACATGGATAGGTGATGTTTGTGTCTGGGCCCTTCTTCAGACTGATTGTAGGGGGAGTGGAAAAGAAAACTAGATGTGAGAAGAGGGGGCCAGACAAATCACGGCCTCAGGTAAGGGTTTTACCTGACATTGAAGCAGATAGATGAGCTACCATCCAATAGACAATAGGTGCAGGAGGAGGCCATTCGGCCCTTCGAGCCAGCACCGCCATTCAATATGATCATGGCTGATCATTGTCAATCAGTACCCCATTCCTGCCTTCTCCCCATACCGCCTGACTACGCTATCCTTAAGAGCTCTATCTAGCTCTCTCTTGAATGCATTCAGAGAATTGGCCTCCACTGCCTTCTGAGGCAGAGAATTCCACAGATTCACAACTCGCAGACTGAAAAAGTTATTCCTCATCTCACTTCTAAATGGCCTACCCCTTATTCTTAAACTGTGGCCCCTTGTTCTGGACTCCCCCAACATTGGGAACATGTTTCCTGCCTCTAACATTTCCAACCCCTTAATAATCTTATACGTTTCGATAAGATCTCCTCTCATCCTTCTAAATTCCAGTGTATACAAGCCTAGTCACTCCAGTCTTTCAACATATGACAGTCCCGCCATTCCGGGAATTAACCTAGTGAACCTACGCTGCACGCCCTCAATAGCAAGAATATCCTTCCTCAAATTTGGAGACCAAAACTGCACACAGTACTCCAGGTGCGGTCTCACTAGGGCCCTGTACAACTGCACACAGTACTCCAGGTGCGGTCTCACTAGGGCCCTGTACAACTGCAGAAGGACCTCATTGATATCCACCTCATTGGAGACCCGCGGACTATCTGCACCAAACATTATTCCTTTTTATCCACTATCTATACACTGTGGACAACTCGATAGTAATCAGGTCTAGTCTTACTGCTGACTGGATACCATGCAAAAAAAATGTTTTTTACTGTACCTCGGTAGACTTGACAATAAACAAAACTAAAAACTAAAGGTGTAAGCTCAAAAGAAACACATAACTGCAATCTGTGAATCTAATTGAAGGACATTTGGTGGAAGGGGTGGGGAAGTGGAAGAAACCGGTGCAGGATCAGCAAGGGTTCAGGGCAAGGGAGTGGGTGGAGGGGAAACTACGTGGGGGGGGCTGCTGGTGGAGGGGTGGGGGGGAAGGGAGGTGCTTAGAGAAGTTACCTTAAATTGGAGAATTCAGTGTTCATACTGTTGGGTGGTAAGCTACCCAAGTAGAATATGAGGTGCTGTTTCTCCAGTTAACGTGTGGCCTCACTCTGGCAATGGAGGAGGCCAAGGACAGAAAGGTCAGTTGGGGATGGGGAGCTAAAATGGATAGCAACCGGGAGATCCAGTGGGCCTTGGCGGGCCAAGCACAAGTTTTTGGCCAAGCGGTTGCCAAGTCTATGCTTGGTTTCGCCAGTGAACAAGAGACAACATTTGGAACACAGGATGCAGTAGATGAGGTTAGAGGAGGTGCACGTGAACCTCTGTCTCACCTGGACCCCATTGTTGAGGTTCCTGGATGGAGTCAAAGGGGGGAGGGAGACGGACAGGTGTTACATTTTGGATGTCCTAATACGGAAAGCCCCATCTTGGGAGCAGGTGTGGTGGAGACCGAGAAATGGAGAGTTGGGGATAGCATCTTTGCAAGAGGCAGGTTGGGTTGATGTACAGTCCAGTTAACTGGGTGTTGGTAGGTTTGCAGTCAATGATAGTCTGTCCCCTGTGATGGAGACAGAGAGATCAAGTAAGGGGAAAGGGGTCAACGATAGTCCAGGTGAATTTGAGGGCAGGGTGGAAGTTAGTGGTGAAGTTAATGAAGCCCATGAGTTCTGCACCGTTGCAGGAGGCAGTTGTCAATGTCAGAGTCACAGAGTGATACAGCGTGGAAACAGGCCCTTCGGCCCAACTCGCCCACATCAGCCAACATGTCCCAGCTAGTCCCACCTGCCTGCGTTTGGTCCATATCCCTCCAAACCTGTCCTATCCATGTACCTGTCTTGGATGTAGCAGAGAAAGAGTTGGGGATGGTGCAGATATACGCCTGGAACAAATATTGTTCAATGTAACAACAAAAAGACAGATAGTTGGGTTCATACAAGTACCCATGACTACACCTTTAACTTGGAGAAAGTGAGAGGAATGGAAAGAGAAGTTGTTGGGAGTGAGGACAAGTTCTGTTAGGCAGGGGAGAGGAGAATTGGTTGAGTCTGTTCAAGGAAGAAACGAAGGTCCTGAGACCTTCCAAATGGCAGTAGATGGACAACTCCCATCTGGGAACTTGGTCAAATGTTGCCAGCTATGATTTGTCCATCCCCCCTCTTTTCTCTTCCAGCTTTTTCCTGCTCCCCCTGCAATCAGTCTGATGATTCCTGACCCTAAACGTTATCTATCCATTCTCTCCAGAGAGATGCAACCTGACCCATTAAGTTCCTTAGCATTTTCGTTCAGTGTAGTTTATTGTCACGTGTACTGAGGCACAGTGAAAAGCTTTTGTTGTGTGCTAATCAGTCAGCAGAAAGCATTTTGTGCTCTCCCGAGATGCTGCCTGACCTGCTGAGTTATTCCAGCATTTTGTGAATAAGCAGAAAGACAATACATGATTACAATCGATCCATTTACAGTGTATAGATCATGATAAGGGAATAATGTTCAGTACAAGGTAAAGCCAGAAAAGTCCGATTGAGGATAGTCCGAGGGTCACCAAAGAGGTAGATAGTAGTTCAGCAGATAGAAACTCAGTAGGTAGCAGTTTTGTGTCCATCCCAGATATAAACCAACATATGCAGTTCTGTGTTATTCCAAATCTGTCCAACTCTCTTTGTCACTCCTCCCCCCTACCCAGCCATCACTCTGGTAAATCACTGTACTCTTTCCAAAGCTTTCACATCTTCCTCTATTTGGGCAATCAGAACTACTCAGAGGATTGAAGGGGGACCTCATTGAAACATGCAGAATAGAGAAAGGCTTGGATAGAGTGGATGTAGAGAGGATGTTTCCACTAGTGGGAGAGTCTAGGACTAGAGGTTAAAGCCTCCGAATTAAAGGGGGCTTTCAGGGAGGAGATGAGGAGGAATTTATTGAGTTAGAGGGTGGTGAATCGTGGAATTCTTTGCCACAAAAGGCTGTGGAGGCTGTCAATGGATATTTTTTAAGGCAGAGACAGATAAATTCTTGATTAGTTTGGGTGACAGGCAGTGTTGCAGTGCTCATTTCTTTGGTGCCAGAGCTGTCACTGGTGCCGGAGCGGCTGCTGTTAAATTTCCCGCTGGTTAAAATTCCCCTCTGTTTATTTTGGCTTTTTTTTTACAGAGGTGCTGTAGCGGCACTCTGGTGAGCTCCGGCAGCATTGCACCCCTGGTGTCAGGGGTTCTGGGGAGAAAGCAGGAGAATGGGGTTAGGAGGAAGAGAGAGATCAGCCATAATTGAATGGGGGTGTAGACTTGATGGGCCAATTGGACTAATTCTGCTTCTATCACTTACGACCTTGTGACCTACTCCAGAAATGGCCTAACCAAGTCCTATAAAGCTGCATCATGACTTCCTGACTCTTATACTGAGTGCCCTGACCTACGAAGGCAAGCGTATCATATTGCTCATTTACCTCTCTATCTACTTGTGTTGCCATGTTCAGGGACTTATGAACTTGGACAAGATCTCTCTGCACATCAATGTTGTTAAGGGTCATGCTATTAATGGTATACTTTCCTCTTGCATTTGACCTCACACTATCTCACATCAAACTCCATCCGCTATTTTCCAACCCACTTCTGCAGCTGATCAACATCTCACATTATACTTTGACAGACTTCCTCAGTCTGTGACCGCAGCAATCTTGGTGTCATCTGCAAATTACTAACCGGCCCATCTGCATAGGGCAGGTATAGACAAATGGGAATGAGGCAGTTAAGAATCCAGATGACCAAATCACCGTGGTGCATCTTAAATTTCTGTATCTGTGTAACATGGGGGACTTCAGTTCAGTTTATTGTCATGTGTACTGAGGTTCCGCTTTTGTTGCATGCTAACAAGTCAGCAGAAAGACAATACATGATACAATCGCGCCATTTACAATGTAAAGATACATGTTAAGGGAATAATGTTTAGTACAAGGTAGAGCCAGTAAAGTCTGATCAAAGTTAGTCTGAGGGTCACCAATGAGGTCGATAGTCGTTCAGGGCTGTTCTCTGGTTGTGGTAGGATGATTCAGTTGCCTGATAGCAGGTTGGAAGAAACTGTCCCTGAATCTGGAGGTGTGCGTTTACACACACCTATACTTTTGCATGATGGGAGAGGGGAGAAGAGGGAGTGGCCAGGATGTGATTATGCTGCTGGCCTTGCCGAGGCAGCATGAGGTATAAATGGAGTCAATGGAAGAGAGGTTGGTTTGTGCGATGATCTGGGCTGTGTCCACAATTCACTGCAAAATTCCTTGCGGTCTTGGATGGAGCTATTCCCAAACCAAACTGTGATGCATTCCAATAAGCTGGTGAGATTTGTTGGGGACATTATTGTTGGGAATTTTGAAAATTATAAGGAAGATGAGTAGATTATAATATGGTTAGCCCTCGAGTTCACAAACTGGGGAAGCATGGTGGGAAAGACGGCCAACATAGAATGTTAGGCTTCACAATACAGTTTGTGAAAAATAGCTAAAACTAATACATTATGCTGAAAAGCAGGGTTCCTTATTTATTGAGGGTGGGAGAGTCCTTTGTAGTTCTAGATAGGTTCTTATCTGTTGCAATCTGCAGATTACAGCTGCTCTTTGCAACTGTGTTAAAAAGTGGAGTACACAGGACCCTCCAGTTCACAGGAACTGGTCCAGAGTCGAGAGAACATTGGAAAATGATCACCAATGCATCCATGATTTCTAGGGCCACCTCCTTGAGTACTCGTTTCCCATTATAAATTCACCTGTTTCTGATTGTAAAGGACCTACATTTGTCTTCACTAATCTTTTCCTTTTTTTACATATCTAAAGTCGCTTTTACAGTCAGTTTTTATATTACCCACAAGCTTTCTTTCATGCTCTTTTTTCCCCCTCTTAATTAACCCCTTTGTCCTCTGTTGAATTCTAAATTTCTCCCAGTCCTCCGGTTTGCTGTTTCCTCTGACCAATTTATATGCCTCTTCCCTGGATTTAACACTATCCTTGATTTCCTTCATTAGCCACAGTTGAGCCTCCTTCCCCATTTTATTTTTTTGCCAAACATGGATGAACAATTTTTGGAGTTCATCCATCCGATCTTTAAATCTTTGCCATTGCATCTCCACCGTCAATTTGCCAGTCTATCCTAGCCAATTCCCGTCTCCTACCTTCAAAGTCTCCTTTCTTGAAATACAGGACCCGAGTCTCAGAATTAAATCATGTCACTCTCCTCCTAATGCAGAATTCCTCCATATTATGGTCACTATTGCCCAAGGGGCTTTGCACAGAGATCGCTAGCTAATCCTTCCTCATTACACAATACCCAGTCTAGAATGGCATGTCCTCTAGTCGGTTCCTCTACATATTGGCTTAAAAAACCATCCCGTATACATTCCAGAAAATCCTCCTCCTCAGCGCTGTTACCAATTTGGTTGGCCCAATCTACATGTAGATTATGCCTCAGAAGGCAGTGGAGGCCAATTCTCTGAATGCATTCAAGAGAGAGCTAAATAGAGCTCTTAAGGATAGCGGAGTCAGGGGGTATGGGGAGAAGGCAGGAACGGGGTACTGATTGAGAATGATCAGCCAAACTGTCACTGGTGTCCATGCGGGAGGTATCCTGGGATAAACGAGGATCTTCTTTGGCGATTTCTCCAAATGATCCTCTCAGCTAATTCACTGGCGAGGAATCCTGAATGGCCCCCTGCTCAGTCTTCAAAAGACAACAACGATGACGTAGACGATTTCAGCCATTTGTTTCTTGCACAAGGGACCAGAGATTCTGGGATGAACCCTCTGGATATCATTGCTGCCATTTTCCTCTGTGCCGACCACTCTCTCCAACAGGAACTGATGCTGAAGATGTCTCTGTGCCAACTTGCATTGCCTTTTCTGCTGCCGGAAGGGCACAGTTACCCCAGGGACAAGGTGAGGGGACCCATGGAAGGGCCTGGTGCCACCCTTCTCCTCTGGGCCATGAGGCCCATTGTTAAAATGTGGTGCCCACAATCTCCCCCAGGGTGCAGCCGCGTTGTGGAGATGCCCATCGTGACAGCACCCGTGCCAACGGTCTCCTTCCTCAGACTCGGAAGGTGCACGGTGTCCAAATCCAGAGTCCTCAATCTCACCTTGAGCCAGACCCAGCTGCAGCAGAACATCTTCCTGCACTCCGGGATGGAATGTGGGAATGTGCCCCGTGGGATATCGGATGGGATGGCTGAGATTAGCTGGTATCTACCTTCTGGGAAGAGCAACACAGACATTTTCCCAGAGGCTGCTGCATTCATCAACCTCCGAGGTGATGCTGAAACTTACCAGGGACACACTCGGTTTCAGGCAAAAGTCTCTGCTGCTCTCTTTATTTTCATTGACGTTATCGGTGAGACGGAAAGAGAATTCCTCACCTCTCTCGCACAGTCACCGGAAAAACTCTTTCTGATAGTGAACACTCGTATCAGTGAGAAGCACATCACCCCTGAGCAGGTAAAGAAACTGTTCAAAGATCTGAAGTTACAACCTCAACAATGCATTGTTCGGACAAATGTAAACGAGGCCGAACTTGTGGAAAAACTACGTTCTCAGATAAAAGAAGTGATTCCCATGAGTGACGGGGACCAGAGCTTCCTGAGTCTGGAACAAATGGGTGACATTGCGAGAGAAAGTGGGATTCAGGTCGATGAACATCAGCCTGAAATACAACGGGCCAAGGACCTGACGTCCAAACCACAGAGAGAGGCCGACCCTGGAGATGGCAGGGAACCAGAGGATCCATGTCACCAGCATTCACCGGGTCTCCCAGAGGGAATGATTGGTGTTGCACCGCCTGGAAATAACCAGGCTGAAAATCGGAGCCCTCCACAACTAGTGAGGGATTTGGGTTTACAGGATCATTATCCTCACAAACTGTCACTGGTGTCCATGCGGGAGGTATCCTGGGATACACTGGACGACAGCAAACCAACTCGACCAGAAGATCTTCCTTGGCAATTTCTCCAAATGATCCTCTCAGCTAATTCACTGGCGAGGAATCCTGAATGGCCCCCTGCTCAGTCTTCAAAAGACAACAAAGATGACGTAGAAGATTTCAGCCATTTGTTTAGTGCACAAGGGCCAGGAGATTCTGGGATGAACCCTCTGGATATCATTGCTGCCATTTTCCTCTGTGCCGACCACTCTCTCAAACAGGAACTGATGCTGAAGATGTCTCTGTGCCAACTTGCATTGCCCTTTCTGCTGCCAGAAGGGCACAGTTACCCCAGGGACAAGGTGAGGGGACCCATGGAAGGGCCTGGTGCCACCCTTCTCCTCTGGGCCATGAGGTCCATTGTTAAAATGTGGTGCCCACAATCTCCCACAGGGGGCAGCCGCGTTGTGGAGATGCCCATCGTGACACCACCCGTGCCAACTGTCTCCTTCCTCAGACTCGGAAGGTGCACGGTGTCCAAATCCAGAGTCCTCAATCTCACCTTGAGCCAGACCCAGCTGCAGCAGAACATCTTCCTGCACTCTGGGATGAAATGTGGGAATGTGCCCCGTGGGATATCGGATGGGATGGCTGAGATCAGCTGGTATCTACCTTCTGGGAAGAGCAACATGGAAATATTCCCAGATGCTGCTGCATTCATCAACCTCCGAGGTGATGCTGAAACTTACCAGGGACACACTCGGTTTCTGGCAAAAGTCTCTGCTGCTCTCTTTATTTTCATTGACGTTATCGGTGAGACGGAAAGAGAATTCCTCACCTCTCTCGCACAGTCACCGGCAAAACTCTTTCTGATAGTGAACACTTACATCAGTGAGAAACACATCACCCCTGAGCAGGTAAAGAAACTGTTCAAAGATCTGAAGTTACAACCTCAACAATGCATTGTTCGGACAAATGTAAACGAGAACAAACTTGTGGAAAAACTACGTTCTCAGATAGAACAAGTGATTCTAATGAGGGACAGGGACCAGAGCTTCCTGAGTCTGGAACAAATGGGTGACATTGCGAGGGAAAGTGGGATTCAGGTCGATGAACATCAGCCTGAAATACAACGGGCCAAGGACCTGACCAAAATACTGGGCAGTCTTGACTCAGCAGACATCACTGGGTATAAAAAGAGAGTGCTACCCTTTCATGGAGAGCTCTGGCAAGGGCTGTCTAAAGTTGAGAAAGAGAAGTCTCGGATGAAACTCCGTGGGGACAGAACCACAGAGATGTATAACCACGAGCTGGACCAAGAGAAGAAAAGAATCCGGGAAGCTCAGCTCAGACAGAGCCTGTCGGAGGAGATGCAGATGTTCATTGACCACCTCACCGGTCCTGGTGGGGATGACAGGGCCATTTCCTTGCAGTGGCTGAAGCTGATGCTGGACAGTAAATCAAGGGAAATCATGGCAGGGTTGCGAAGGGATTATAAAGAACTGAGCAAAGACTCAATGCAGAAGGTCAAGGAGCTGAAGGACATGGATCAGAAGATGACTGATAGTTCCCTGGGCCTTGAGCATTTCATGAGGGAACTGGGTCAGGTTTATGAACTCTCAGTGACACAACACAACATCAAGCAACAAACACAGATCCTCCCACATGTGCTTCAGTTACCGGGTGTTGCTGCTGAACTGTTGCCGGATGGGTTCCCACTGGAGCTCATTGATGGAGATGTCTCCAACGTTCCTGTTTCATGGATCACTGCTGTACTGGAAGCAGTGGCTGAGAAGGTGGGACGTGCTTCCCGAGTGTTTGTACTGACAGCGATTGGAGTTCAGAGCACGGGCAAGTCCACGCTCCTCAATACAATGTTCTGTTTGCGGTTTGCTGTGAGCAGCGGCAGATGTACTCGAGGGGCCTACATGCAGCTGATGAAGGTCACAGGGAACCTGGCGGAGGAGCTGGGCTGTGACTTCATCGTGGTCATTGACACGGAGGGGTTGAGAGCTCCAGAACTTGCAACACTAACAGACAGCTATGAACACAACAATGAGCTGGCAACATTCGTGGTGGGATTAAGCAACATAATGTTGGTAAACATAGGCATGGAAAACATCGCAGAGATGAAAGATATTTTACAGATTGTCATTCATTCCTTACTCCGTATGAAGCAGACGGGGAAAAGACCAAAGTGTATATTTGTCCACCAGAATGTTGGGGATGTGAGTGCACACGATCAGAATCTGAGAGGCCGTCAGAAACTCCTGGAACAGCTGGATAAGATGACAGAGGCTGCAGCAAAACTGGAGAAGCTGGAGGGAGTAACGTTCCGTGATGTGATGGACTACGATGCTGACAAGGACAACTGGTACATCCCTGGTCTGTGGCAAGGTACGCCCCCAATGGCTGCCGTCAACACTGGCTACAGTGAACACGTCTTCCAACTGAAGAACAGTCTCATTCAATGTTTACTCAAAGGGAAACCAGAACAAGGAGCTCTCACAATCCCAGACTTCACCAAATGGGTGACTGGGCTCTGGGAGCAGGTGAAACATGAGAATTTCATTTTCTGCTTCCAGAACAGTCTGTTCGCAGAGGCTTACAACCAGCTCTCTGTGATGTACAAGGGCTGGGAGTGGGAGCTCCGCAAATATACACACTCCTGGGGAAATGAGGCTGAAAACACAGTAAACAATGCCAGTGGTGACGTCAACCTACTGCTCCAAACACTGGAACGTGAGATCAGGACGGAGATTAACAAAAGGGAGGGTGAGACTCTGGATAAACTAAAATCTCTGTTTGAAAGTGGGGCTGATAACGTGCAGCTGATGGAGAAATACAGGGAGGAGTTCAAGCTCAGCATCTCCAGTTTATGTTCACGGCTTCAGTACGATTCAATACAGAGATGTAGGGATGCTGTGAACAGACGTGTGGGACTGCAGGAAGTGGATGATATCTGGAATAAATGTCACAAGCAGATCGAACAACAGGTCAAGGAGCTTTTATTAAAGTGTAAAGGGTCAAATCAGGAGTTTGGTGACAAGGAACTGCAAACTGCCTTTGGAAAGATGTGGCAAGACACACTGTCACAGATGGACTATCAGCCCTGCAGAGAAAGAAACATTGAACTGGAGATTGAAAATCTTCTCAGAGACCACACAGCAACTCAAGGGAGGGTGATTAACAAAATACTAGAAAGAAAATCTCTTAGTAAACAGGGAACCCAGTGCTTTCAAATTGAAGGGAAACGCATCAACATGACATGGATGAGAAAGTTGATAAACTGGATTAAAGATTATATCAGTCGTATCTTCCACCAATCAGATGTTAATTGGGCAGCCATGATAACACTGTCCCTCGAGGATGAATGCCATCAATGGATCAGTGACATCACAAAAATGGACATGGATTATGACATTAAATATTGTATTGAACTTTTGAATATTATAGAGGAGAAAATTAACAATATTTCACACCCAAACTTCACAATGAGTGAGGAATTCAGGGCTGAGTTTAAACTTCACCTGTGTGGTTACGCTGTACCAAGATTCCAAGAGATGCAGACAAGGTTCATCCAGAAACATGACCCGCGGCAAAGACTGGGAAACATGAAGGGTCAATACTTTGATCTCTTCATGGACATTTACACAGAGCAGGATAAGAACCAGAGACAAGCTCAACGGTTTGCACAATCTTGTTTCTTGCCAGCTCTCAGAGACGCCACCCTCAAGGCTCTCAGTGTGAACATTGTGGATGATATGAAACAAAATGACTCTGAGAGAAAGTACAGTCTCCGCAACAACTTCACTGTGGCCCTCCTGGTGCACTTGAAACAAAGGGGTACATTTGATGACTATCACCGGTATATCACTGACCTTGAGAATTTGGCCAAAGACTGGCTCCATCAGCAGGTTATTGAACACTGCAGGACACAACGTGATGGGGAGAGCACGTTTACCCGACTGGCTAAAGGAATCGTCACACAGATCACTGGGCAAGCTAAAGAGATTGTTGAGGATGCGGTGATGCAGAACTTTGCTGGAAATGCTCAGAGCTTCCTGGACATGTTTGTTGAAAAGTTAAACACTAGGATCTCAATGCCCAAAGATGAAATGAACCTCGTTCTGTTTCGCAGTGATGGTGATGGCAAGAAATGGGCAGAAGCAGTTCTGCCATCTATTGAAGAGGTGGAGCAGAGACTCCTCAGTGAGGTAACAGGCTGGGATGTCCAAGCAAAGATTGGAGAATTATCCATTAAATCCAGTGAAGAGCTGTTCAAAGGGTTATTCAGCTGTACTAAGAAATGTCCTTTCTGTGGGGTTTTCTGTGATTCAGAGACCCCGGTACATTCACAGCATTCTTGTAAGCAGCACAGACCTAATGGACTCAATGGCTATCGCTTCATAGAAAGTGAACATCTTGTAACTGATGTCTGCACAGCTTTAGTCGCAGGTAATGCATCGTTTAGAAATAAGGACACAAATGGAGAATTCAAACCCTACAAGGATTACCAAACTGTCAATGATTACTACAAATCCTAGACCATCCAGTGGGAGATTTCCGCACAGGCAGCATCTTATTGGAAGAGGATTTTCTACACTTTCAATAAGAAGTTTGCTGAAATATATGGATCAAAGCCTGCAGAGATCGATGAAGCCTGGAACATTGACTGGGATGTAGTGAGGGAAGATCTGAATAAGACGTATAACACAGACATTCAGTCTTGGTGAAGTCCATTTAGATGGGTTAGAGGTAGGCACAGACATACTGTCCACCTCTGAAAGAAAGAATGACAAAGTGTTGGAGTAAATCAGCAGGTCAGGCAGCATCTCAGAACATGGATCGGTGATGTTTTGGGTCAGGACCCTTCTTCAGATTGATTTAGGTTTTAGTTTTAGAGATATAGCATGGAAACAAGCCCTACAAACCTGCACATCTTTGGGAT
This sequence comes from Rhinoraja longicauda, assembly GCF_053455715.1. NCBI lineage: Eukaryota > Metazoa > Chordata > Chondrichthyes > Rajiformes > Arhynchobatidae > Rhinoraja > Rhinoraja longicauda. The sequence continues at coordinate 10,820 of NW_027602231.1, read as the reverse complement.
GCGGGAGGAAACCAGAGCATCCGGAATAAACCCACATGGTCACAGGGAGAAAGCACCCAAGGTCAGGATCAAAGCTGGGTCCCTGGCGCTGTGATGCAGCAGCTCTACCAGCTGTGCCACTGTGCTGCCATTATTGTAGGTAGAGGAGAAAGTTTAAGTGGTAGTAATCAGGAGTTCCTGAACAATTACACTCTGTCTGCCAAGACCTAGAGAAACTATTGGTTGCTAACCAAGAACCTCCCCCATCATCTGCTCCTCTCTCCCCTGTGCCACACCTGGACTCACTACTATTTCTCCCCTCTTTCCCCTTTCGCCTGCATTCCTTCCTCTTGCTTCACAACTTGCGACACTTTAATCATGTCTCACACAATTTGTCTTTTCATCTCTGGTCTTTGTCCACCATATGCCTATCAACCCCCTTCCCTGTATTCCTCGTTCATTTATGTAGGAAGGAACTGCAGATGCTGGTTTAAACCGAAGATCGACACACAAAAGCAGAGTCTGAAGGATCTCGACCCAAAACGTCACCCATTCCTTCTCTCCAGAGATGTTGCCTGTCCCGCTGAGTTACTCCAGCATTTAGTGTTTATCTTCCCCCTATCATTTGCCAGGCTTTGTCCTGCCCCTCCTCTCTTCCAGCTTTCTATCTCACCCCCACCTCCAAAATCAGTCTTAAAACGGGTCCCAACCCAAAACATCACCTAATTCATTCTCCAGATATGCTGCCTGTTCCACTGAGTTACTCCAGTACTTTGTGTCTTTTTTTGTAAACCAGCATCTGCAGTTCCTCATGTTAAAGTACCTCTAAAGGAAGTGGCAGAATAAATCAAACCTCATTAAAATTAAAATCTGATCATAAATCGTAAAACAATTAGCAGAGCAAAAAGTTTCAACAAATCGTTCATCGAATTAAGAAATAATTAAGAGTAATAATTACTCTATTACATAAAGAGTAAGGAATATTTATGGAGAGCCATCAGGCATTCTGGGGATGGTGGGTGGTTGTGAAAGAACAAACGGTATATATAATAAAATGAGATCTAGTGGGTAACAAGACATCTGTCTGTGTGCTGCTGGGTGTGATTGAAATGTATTTGTTAATCTGCATCTTCCTGAGATGATTGATCTATGATTGTAGTTAGACCACGTGAAGAGGGAAAAGCTCGAGTGCCTGCGGGAAAGGGGAATCAAAGGGACACCGCGCACATCAATGGGCAATTTGGTATATATGGAGTAGATGAATCATTGTTGATTACTGTATTTGAATGACTGTATTTGATGCTCTTATATACTGTACATTGAATTACTGTATTTGATGCTCTTAAATAAAGTTTTGAGTGCCTCATCCGATCTTTGTGGTGTGTTTTGGAGTTTTGTTTCACAGAGTTGGTGCCGTGACTCGGGTAGCTACGACTGAGGAAAGCAGGAGAAACACTCGTTGGATATGCGAGCAAGGAATTTCACCGTGCCTTGCCACATGTGGCAATAAAGTATTCCATTCCAATGAGTCTTGTTTAAAGACTCTGAGAGGAACTTTCCAAAGTTCACCAGATGTCACCAAGCTGAACAAATCGGGGAAAAGAAGGCTTTCAACACTGAGGCTAAGAGTGGGGTTTCCCCGGGTCACAAGTTCACAAGTTAAGGCTTCAAGGTTTCAAGGTCAAGGTCAGTTTATTGTCACATGTGCCAATTAAGGTACAGTGAAATTTGAGTTACCGGAGTAGAATTAGGCCATTCGGCCCATCGAGTCTACTCCGCCATTCAATATGCCTTCTAATCCCATTTTCCTGCCTTCTCTTCATAACCCTTGGCACCCGCTCTAATCAAGAATGTTTTCCTCTGCCTTGAATATATCCGACGGCCTCCACAGCCCTCTGTGGCAATGAGTTCCACAGATTAACTACCCTCTGACTAAAGATGTTCCCCTTCACCTCCTTTCTAAAAGAGCACCCTTTAATTCTGAGGCTATGACCTCTGGTCCTAGTCTCTCCCACTAGTGGAAACATCCTTTCCACATCCACTCCATCTATGCCTTTCATTATTCTGTAAGTTTCAATGAGGTCCCCCCTCAACCTTCTAAACTCCAGCGATTACAGGCCCAGTGCTGACAAACGCTCATCATATGTTAACCCACTCATTCCTGGAATAATTCTTGTAAACTTCCTCTGGACCCTCTTCAGAGCCAGCACATCCTTCCTCAGATATGGGCCCAAATTTGCTCACAGTACTCCAGATGCAGCCTGACCAGTGCCTTAAAGAGCCTCAGCATTGTATCTCTGTTTTTGTATTCCAGTCTTGATATAAATGCTCGCATTGAATTTGCCTTCCTTACTGCCGATTCGACTTGCAAATTAACTTTTTGGGAATCTGCATCAGCACTCCCAAGTCCCTTTGCACCTCCGATTTCTGGATTCTCTCTCCATTTAGAAAATAATCTACGCCTTTATTCCTATTACCAAAATGCCAAAGGACTCCGCCCTTTGCTATACTGAATTTCATCTGCCACTTCTCTGCCCACTCTCCTAATCTGTCCAAGTCTTTCTGCTGAGTCCTTACTTCCTCTGTACTGCCTGCCCCTCCACCTACCTAAGCATCTTCTGCAAACTTGGCCACAAAGCCTTCAATCCCATTATCCAAATCATTTATATGCAATGTGAAGACGTGGCCCCAGCACCGACCCTTGCGGAACTCGACTTGTCACTGGCAGCTACCAGAAAAAGTGCCTTTTATTGAAACTCTTTGCCTTCTGCCAAAGATGCACAAAATGCTGGAGTAACTTAGCAGGTCAGGCAAAATCTCTGGAGAGAAGAAACGGGTGACGTTTCGGGTCAAGACGCTTCTTCAGCTCCCCAACTTTCCCTTCTGCCATCCAACCAACTCGCTATCCATGCTAGTATCTTCTGAAGAAGGGTCTCGACCCGAAACGTCACCCATTTCTTCTCTCCAGAGATGCCTGGTTCAAACCAGCATCTGCAATTCCTTCTTACACATCTCATCTTCCCTTTAATACTATGGGCTCTCATGTTTCTGAGCAGCCTGACGTGTGGCACCTTGTCGAAGGCCTTTGGAAAATCTAGGTAAATAACATCCTCCCCTCTGTCTGTTCTGCTATTAACTTCCTCAAAGAACTCCAGCGGCTCAGCAACAGTAGGAGAGCTGCTGCCTTCCACCAGTGAACATCCCTGCACCGGGACGGGACAAGACACTCCCACCCCACTCCCGCTCCACCAATGGGGGCCGCTCGGGCCAGGAGGCGGGTTGCTACGGCAACCGCGGGTTGCTCCCGGGAGGGAGGGGGGGGGAGGGATGGAGGGAAGGGAGGATGGAGGGAGGGGAGGAGGGAGGGGGTGGATGAGGGGGGGAGGGAGGGGTGTTGGGGAAGGGAGGGGGTGGAGGGAGAGGAGTGGTGTGGGAAGGAAAGGGGAGGAGGGAGGAGGGAGTGGGGAGGAGGGAGTGGGGCAGGTGAGGGTGCTGCACCAATGCAGGAGATGCAACTCTAGGGGGGAGGGGAGGGAGAGGGGGGGAGGGGAGGGAGAGGGGGTCGAGGTAGGGGGACAGGGAGGGGGGCGAGGGAGAGGGTGGAGGGAGGAGGGGAGGGGAGAGTGGGGTGAGGGAGAGGGGAGGGGGAAGTACGGGAGGAGGGGGTGCTGCACCAATGCAGGAGTGGTTTGGGCCCAACGGGTCCACTTGGTCTAGTAATTGACTAAAATCTCACCAACCACCAAGGTCAGGCTAACTGCCCTATATAGTTTCCAATCTTCCGCTTTGCTCCCTTTTTGCACAGCGGGGTGATATTCACAATTTTCCAATCTTCAGGAACCACTCCTAACTCTAGTGATTCTTGAAATATCACAACTATTGCCTCCACAATCTTTGAGGCCACCTCCTTCAGAACCCTGGGGTCCAGGTTATTGATCCACCCTCAGACCTTTCAATTTTCCCAGCATCAGTAATCACCACTAACCTCCACCCCCTGACTCTCTAGGATTGCAGGCACACTGCTGGTGTCTTCCACTGTGAAGACTGATGCAAAAAAGTTATTCAATTCCTCTGCCATTTTTTTTATTTCCCGTTATCACTTCTCCTGCATCATTCTCCAGCGGCCCAACGTCCACACTTGCCTCTTTATTACTCTTTATATATCCACAGAAACTCTTGCTATCCTTCTGTAACAATATTTCAATGTCTCTGATTGTCCACTGACTTTGTTTGCAACGATAAAGCTTATGGCTGGTTGCCCCAAGATTGTTCAGGCTCATGTTATTTGGCCTCTGTGGTGCCTTTCGTCTGTCACTCCACCTCCTGATCAGAAATGTACTTTCAGTCAACACAGATAAAACAGGATTTCACTGAGACTCAAAGGTTCTTTGCTAGTGCATTCCCTTTATACGAAGTGGGAAAGGTGGCAAGAGAAAGCATCAATCTAGCCTCTGCGTTAAAAAAGGTTGCTAATGATACCTCCATAGCCTTTGACAAAATAAATGCTGAGACAGTGGCCATCCGGACGGCTGCCCTGCAAAATTGAATGGCTTTTGATGTCCTCCAAGCTGAAAGAGGGGGAACATGTGCTGTAATGGGATCTGAATGTTGTACATACACCGATCACCAAAACATTATGACCACTGACAGGCAAAGTGAATAACATTATCTTGATACAACGGCACCTGTCAAGGGGTGGGATATATTAGGCAGCAAGTGAACAGTCAGTTCTTGAAGTTGATGTATTGGATGCAGGAGAAATGGGCAGGAGTAAAGACGTGAGCGACTTTGATAAGGGCCAAATTGTTATGGCCTGACAACTGGGTCAGAGCATCTCTGAAATAGCAAGGCTTGTGGGGTGTTCCTAGTCAGCGGTGGTGAGTACCGACCGACAGTGGTCCAAGCAGGGACAAACCACAAACCGGCAACAATAGACAATAGCCAATAGGTGCAGGAGTAGGCCATTCGTCCATTCGAGCCAGCACCGTCATTCAATGTGATCATGGCTGATCATTCACAATCTGTACCCCGTTCATGCCCTCTCACCATACCCCCTGACTCCGCTATCATTAAGAGCTCGATCTAACTCTCTCTTGAAAGCATCCAGAGAATTGGCCTCCACTGCCTTCTGAGGCAGAGAATTCCACAGATTTACAACTCTCTGAGTGAAAGAAAATGTCCTCATCTCCGTTCTAAATTGGCCTACCCCATATTCTTAAACTGTGGCCCCTGGTTCTAGACTCCCACAACATCGGGAACAGGTTTCCTGCCTCTAGCGTGTCCAATCCCTTAATAATCTTATATATTTCAATAAGATCCCCTCTCATCCTTCTAAATTCCAGTGTATACAAGCCCAGTCGCTCCAGTCTTTCAACATACGACAGTCCCGCCATTCCGGGAATTAACCCAGTGAACCAACACTGCACTCCCTCAATAGCAAGAATGTCCTTCTTCAAATTTGGAAACCAAAACTGCACACAGTACTCCAGGTGTGGTCTCACTAGGGCCCTGTATAACTGCAGAATGACCTCTTTGCTTCTATACACAACTACTCTTATCATGAAGGCCAACCTGCCATTAGCTTTCTTCAATGCCTGCTGTACCTGCATGCTTACTTTCAGTGACTGATGAACAAGGACACCCAGATCTCTTTGTACTTCCCCTTTTCCTAACTTGACACCATTCAGACAATAATCTGCCTTCCTGTTCTTACCACCAAAGTGGATAACCTCACATTTATCCACATTAAACTGCATCTGCCATGTATCTGCCCACTCACACAACCTGTCCAAGTCACCCTGCATCCTCATAGCATCTTCCTCACAGTTCACACTGCCACCCAGCTTTGTGTCATCTGCAAATTTGCTAATGTTACTGTTAATCCCTTCATCTAAGTCATTAATGTATATTGTAAATAGCTGCGGTCCCAGCACCGAGCCTTGCGGTACCCCATTAGTCATTGCCTGCCATTCTGAAATGGGCCCGTTAATCCCTACTATAGACAATAGACAATAGACAATAGACAATAGGTGCAGGAGTAGGCCATTCAGCCCTTCGAGCCAGCACCGCCATTCAATGCGATCATGGCTGATCACTATCAATCAGTACCCCGTTCCTGCCTTCTCCCCATACCCCCTCACTCCGCTATCCTTAAGAGCTCTATCCAGCTCTCTCTTGAAAGCATCCAACGAACTGGCCTCCACTGCCTTCTGAGGCAGAGAATTCCACACCTTCACCACCCTCTGACTGAAAAAGTTCTTCCTCATCTCCGTTCTAAATGGCCTACCCCTTATTCTCAAACTGTGGCCCCTTGTTCTGGACTCCCCCAACATTGGGAACATGTTATCTGCCTCTAATGTGTCCAATCCCCTAATTATCTTATATGTTTCAATAAGATCCCCCCTCATCCTTCTAAATTCCAGTGTATACAAGCCCAATCGCTCCAGCCTTTCAACATACGACAGTCCCGCCATTCCGGGAATTAATCTAGTGAACCTACGCTGCACGCCCTCCATAGCAAGAATATCCTTCCTCAAATTTGGAGACCAAAACTGCACACAGTACTCCAGGTGCGGTCTCACCAGGGCCCGGTACAACTGTAGAAGGACCTCTTTGCTCCTATACTCAACTCCTCTTGTTACGAAGGCCAACATTCCATTGGCTTTCTTCACTGCCTGCTGAACCTGCATGCTTCCTTTCATTGACTGATGCACTAGGACACCCAGATCTCGTTGAACCCCCCCTCCTCCTAACTTGACACCATTCAGATAATAATCTGCCTTTCTATTCTTACTTCCAAAGTGAATAACCTCACACTTATCTACATTAAACTGCATCTGCATAGACAATAGACAATAGGTGCAGGAGAAGGCCATTCTTGTGTCCACCGTTTCCAAAAAAGGTCTGCCATATATTGTACCTGTCTCCATCTGCGTCTAATATACAAATCTTCCTTGCTGACGTTTGGTCACAATGCAATTCTTTATAACCTTTCTTGCAGCGGAGTTAGCTTTGACATGTTTCGACAACATGTAATTTCTTCCTCCATGACCGATCTGTTCATGAATATGTTGTAACAGCAGTGTCTTCTCACATCGCCACCCGTACTCAAACTGTACGATGTGAACGCACCCGTTTCAATTGCCACAGACGCTTCCAACAGTGGATTTGGAGCGGTCCTGATGCAAGACGAGAGACCGGTTGCATATGCATCACGACGCGTGAACGCGACCGAGCGCAATTATCCGACTATATCAATGAGGCAAGCACAAAGTACAGTGACGTGTGAAATGGTCTGGCCGGACCTTGCTGTCCTTATGGTCAGGTGTGCCATACCCCCTACAAACAGCATAGCAGTAAAACTCAGTTTATCTTTGTGTTAGTAGTGTCTGTCTACGTGTGAGCTTTGGCCTTTAATAAACGTAGTGAAATGCCTGTGGATGTGCTTGCCTCATTGATCTAAATAAATGAATGAAAAGTGTTTTCATAGCGGAGCGTGTGTGTCAGGGTTTGGTTTTAATGGTGAAAACAAATGTGACTAGAATCTTTGAATGAGATGTCATGAGAAAGTACTTAGAAATTCAATAAATTCCGACACCTATTTTTTTTTAAATCACCTAAATCAACTTTATTCAAAAACACTATATTACTTTGAAAGATGGAAAACTGCATGCATCGCAGACTCCGCCCACAATCCACACCTGGCTGTTGCAGCTGCTTTTCAGTGGACAGGTTTAGACCACAGGTGTGATGCTCGGAGGCGCCCTTAACGTGTGAAATGGTCTGGCCAGACCTTGCTGTCCTTATGGTCAGGTGTGCCAAACCCTCTACAAACAGCATAGCAGTAAAACTCAGTTTATCTTTGTGTTAGTAGTGTCTGTGATGTATATAAACTTAGAAATTCAATAAATTCCGACACCTGTCTTTTTAAAAATCACCAAAATCAACTTTATTCAAAAACTCTGAATGAGATGTCATGATAAAGTACAGGCGGCAACCTTGCAAACCTGGGGACAGCATGTGACAGTGCCTGCAATAATAATAATAATAATAATAATAATGCATTACATTTATATAGCGCTTTTCATATACTCAAAGACGCTTTACAGAGATTTAGAGAACATAGGGAAATGAATAAATAGATAAATAAGTAAATAAGTAAATGAACAGAGAAAGGAGACAGAAGGTGAGGTGACCTTCAGTGGTTGAAGGCAGTACTGAACAGGTGAGACTTCAGCGATGTTTTGAATGTGGTGAGTGTGGAGGAGTCTCTAACGGTTTGGGGTAGTGAGTTCCATAGGGTGGGAGCAGCGATGGAGAAAGCCCTGTCCCCCCAGGATCTGAGTTTGGTCCGGATGTGGGGGGATAGGAGATTGGCAGCAGCAGAGCGGAGGGTGCAGGTGGGAGTGTGCCTGTGGAGGAGGTCGGTCAGGTAGGATGGGGCCAGGTTATGGAGGGCTTTGTAGGTTATGAGGAGGATTTTGTACTGGATTCTCTGGGGGATGGGGAGCCAGTGGAGTTTGTAAAGGACGGGGGTGATATGGTCACGGATCGGGGTGTGGGTGAGTAGACGGGCAGCGGAGTTTTGAATGTATTGAAGTTTACTGATGATTTTTGAGGGTGCGCCATAGAGGAGGCTGTTACAGTAGTCCAGACGGGAGGTGATGAAGGCGTGGATGAGGGTTTCTGCAGCTGTGGAGGAGAGGGATGGACGGAGACGGGCAATGTTTTTGAGGTGGAAGAAGGCTGTCTTTGTGATGTGTTTGATGTGTTTGTCGAAGGAGAGGGTTTGATCAAAGATGATTCCAAGATTCCGGATGTGAGGGGAGGTGGATACTGGGAGACCATCAATGTTGAGGATGAAGTTTTGGGTGGATTTGGTGAGCGTTTTTGGACCAATGATGATGATTTCAGATTTGTTGCAATTGAGTTTGAGGAAATTTGATTGAAGCCAAGATTTTATTTCAGTGATGCAGTTTGTCAGTGTAGAGTGTGTGGTGGGGGAAATTGACTTGATGGAGATGAGGAGCTGGATATCATCGGCGAAGCAGTGGAAGTTGAGACCATGACGGCGGATTAATTGACCAAGGGGGAACAGGTAGAGGATGAAGAGGAGGGGGCCGAGAACTGAGCCTTGGGGGACACCTTGGGGGAGGGGAGCGGTGGGGGATTTACAGTTGTTAATGGAGATGAACTGGTGTCTGTCAGAGAGGTAAGATTTGAACCAGGATAGGGCTGTGCCGGTGATGTTAAAGGAGGTTTCAAGTCGGGTGAGGAGAATGGAGTGATTTATGGTGTCAAAGGCGGCGCTGAGGTCAAGTAGGATGAGGATGTTGAGGTTGCCAGCGTCGGAGGAGAGGAGAATGTCGTTTGTGATTTTGAGGAGCGCAGTTTCAGTACAGTGGTTGGAGCGGAATCCGGATTGGAAAGTTTCATACAGGTTATTGGTAGAGAGGTGGTATTTGAGTTGGGAAGCTACAGCACGTTCCAAAACTTTGGACAGAAAGGGTAGGTTGGAGATTGGTCTGAAGTTGTTTGGAGTGTCAGGGTTTAGACCAGGTTTTTTCAGAATGGGGGTGACAGCAGCGATTTTGAGGGATGGCGGGACGATGCCAGTGGACAGGGAGGAGTTTATTGTTGCAGTGATAAGTGGAGAGAGAGCAGGAAGGCAGGCCTTGACAAAGCTGGAGGGGATGGGGTCCAGAGAGCAGGTGGCAGTTTTTATTCCTGTGAAGAGGTCAGAGAGGTCGGTGGTGGAGACTGGGGAGAACTGAGGCAGGGGCTGACAGGATAAGGGGGGGGCAGGTGGTTTGAGGGGGAGCAGGTGCGTTGGTGGTTAAGGTGCTGTAGATGTTGTCTATTTTGCTTTGGAAGAATGAAAGGAAAGTGGTGCATTTGTCAACTGTGAATGATTGGGAGATGGTGTCCAGGGGGCTGAGGAGTTTGTTTATTGTAGAGAAGAGTGTTTTGGGGTTTCCGGAGCCAGAGTGAATTATTTGAGAGTAGTAGGTGGAGTGGGCGCGGGAGAGGGCATCTTTGTAGTGCTGCAGGTGGTCTTTGTAGGCTTGGGAGTGAATTGTGAGACCTGTTTTGTTGCGGAGTCTTTCAAGTTGGCGGGCATGAGTTTTCATCATGCGGAGTTCAGGGGTAAACCAGGGAGCAGAGTGGGTGAAGGAAACTGTTTTGGTTTTTATAGGTGCAAGCTGGTCGAGGCAGGAGGAGAGAGTGCGGTTGTAGTAGTCAGTGAGGTCAGATGGGCTGTGGAGGTCAACGAAGGGAGAGGCGGACATTATTTCAGAGAGGGAGGATGAGAGCGAGGTAGGTGAAACAGAGTTCAGCTTACGGAAGTTGATTTTGCGTTTTTGCTTTGGAGCTGGGGTGGGAATGTTGACAGACATGGCGATGGCTAAGTGATCAGAGAGGGTGGGGTCGGAGCCAGAGAGGTGATGTAGATTTAGTCCAGTGGAGCAGACAAGGTCCAGAATGTGCCCACGGTTATGGGTGGGAAATTTGACGTGTTGAGTGAGGTTAAAGCAGTTGAGTATTTCAGTGAAGTCAGCGGTTATTGTGGAGTCAGTGGAGTCCATATGGATGTTGAAATCACCGAGGAGGAGGATTGAGGGGGAGAGAGAACAGAACTGGGTCAGAAAGTCAGAGAAGTCAGAAAGGAATGATGGGTGTGGTTTGGGAGGGCGGTAGACGACTGCCATGACTAATTGTGTGTGGCCAGAGAGTTTGAAAACCAGGTGTTCAAATGAAGGAGCAGATGAGATGGAGATGAGGTTGATCTTGAAGTCCTGTCGGTGAATTACGGCAATCCCACCACCTCGGCCTTCCGAGCG
>NW_027602230.1:0-44000 GCF_053455715.1 Rhinoraja longicauda | reverse complement strand
AATTTGCTTCTATAAATGTGCACCGTCACAAAATGGCATCTGATATATTTGAAACAAATTCAACTATGTTGTCTATTGTCTATGCATCTGCAGTTCCTGCCACACATCACTGACATCATATTCAATAGACAATAGACAACAGGTGCAGAAGTAGACCATTCAGCCCTTCGAGCCAGCAACTCCATTCAATGTGATCATGGCTGATCATTCTCAATCAGTACCCTGTTCCTGCCTTCTCCCCATACCCCCTGACTCCGCTATCCTTAAGAGCTCTATCTAGCTCTCTCTTGAAAGCATCCAGAGAAATGGCCTCCACTGCCTTCTGAGGCAGAGAATTCCACAGATTCACAACTCTCTGGCTGAAAAAGTTTCTCCTCATCTCCGTTCTAAATGGTCTACCCCTTATTCGGCTGAAACGCACACCAGGTCCAGACTATCCTGTCAGCATCGTGTAATTTTCAGAATAATTTTTATACTTCCTCCATCGGTTCTATGTCTGCAATATCATTATTCTTCTCTGTGTGTCATTGGGGGTGAGAGTGGACAAATGGGGATTTTTTACACCTCGTAATAATCTGGGTGAAATTCGTGCTCTCAGTAGTTCTGCCTCGATCAATTCAGTCTTGTGTTTTATTTATTTCAGGAGGAAGCTGTTCGCAAGCGAAGGTAGGGCATGTTCTTCACTGAAACTCTGCATGTAACATATTTCCTCATAAACATCAATGTACAATTTGTAATCAGCTATTTAATATTTGCAGGATTAGTGATGAGTCCCATACATTGTCAGTGACAGATGGTGCCATAATGGCTGAAAAATTCAACCACCTCTTTTTGTTGAAGGCAGCGTTGATAGAAACGTTTGACTCCATTAAACAAGGTAAAACATATGGACTTATTTCACTTGGTTTGTGGGACACATTGATGTTTTTATGTGATGCAAAGATTGGTCAGGATAAGCACTGAATGGTAATTGGAGTTTCATTCCTGCACCAACCCACTGACTGAGAAGCCTCACGCACACATGGTCAACTGGAGATGTTAGGTCCTGAAACACATGCAACACAGGAGCACGATAGACAATAGACAATAGGTGCAGGAGGAGGCCATTTGGCCCTTCAAGCCAGTACCGCCATTCAATGTGATCATGGCTGATCATTCTCAATCAGTACCCCGTTCCTGCCTTCTCCCCATACCCCCTGACTCCGCTATCCTTAAGAGCTCTATCTAGCTCTCTCTTGAATGCATTCAGAGAATTGGCCTCCACTGCCTTCTGAGGCAGAGAATTCCACAGATTCACAACTCTCTGACTGAAAAAGTTTTTCCTCATTTCAGTTCGAAATGACCTACCCCTTATTCTTAAACTGTGGCCCCTTGTTCTGGACTCCCCCAACATTGGGAACATGTTTCCTGCCTCTAACGTGTCCAACCCCTTAATAATCTTAAAAGTTTCAATAAGATCCCCTCTCATCCTTATTAAGGCCAACATTCCATTGGCCTTCTTCACTGCCTGCTGTACCTGCATGCTTCCTTTCAGTGAATGATGCACTAGGACACCCAGATCTCGTTGTACGTCCACTTTTTATAACATGACACCATTCAGATAACACTCTGGCTTCCTATTCTTACCATCCAAGTGGATAACCTCACACGTATCCACATTAAACTGCATCTGCCATGCATCCGCCCACTCACACAACCTGTCCAAGTCACCCTGCAACCTCATAGCATCTTCCTCACAGTTCACACTACCACCCAGCTTTGTATCATCTGCAAATTTGCTAATAGTACTTTTAATCCCTTCATCCAAGTCATTAATGTATATTGTAAATAGCTGCGGTCCCAGCACCGAACCTTGCGGTATCCCACTAGTTACTGCCTGCCATTCTGAAAGGGACCCATTTATCCCCACTCTTTGCTTTCTTTCTGTCAACCAATTTTCTATCCATGTTAATACCCTACCTCCAATACCTTGCGCTCTAATTTTGCTCACTATTGTCCTATGTGGGACCTTGTTGAAGGCTTTCTGAAAGTCAAGGTACGCCACATCCACCAGCTCTCCCCTGTCCATTTTCCTAGTTACATCCTCAAAGAATTCCAGAAGATTAGTCAAGCATGATTTCCCCTTCGTGAAACCATGCTGACTCTGAACGATCCTGTTACTGCTATCCAAATGCTCCGCAATTTTGTCTTTTATAATTTACTCCAACAACTTCCCCACCACTGATGTAAGATTAACTGGTCTATAATTTCCCGTTGTCTCTCTCCCTCCTTTCTTAAAATTTGGACAACATTAGCTACCCTCCAATCCACAGGAACTGATCCCGAATCTATAGAACATTGGAAAATGATCACCAATGCGTCTACAATTTCCAGCGCCACCTCCTTAAGTACTCTGGGATGCAGACCATCAGGCCCTGGGGATTTATCAGCCTTCAGTCCCATCAGGCTACCCAACACCATTTCCTGCCTAATGTGGATTTCCTTCAGTTCCTCCGTCACCCAAGGATCTCTTGCCACTAGAACATCTGGGAGATTGCTTGTATCTTCCTTAGTGAAGACAGATCCAAAGTACCGGTTCAACTCGTCTGCCATTTCCTTGTTCCCCATAATAAATTCCCCTGCATCTGTCTTCAAGGGACCCATGTTTGCCTTGACTATTTTTTTTCCTCTTTACGTACCTAAAAAGCTTTTACTATCCTCCTTTATATTATTCGCTAGTTTTCCCTCGTACCTCATCTTTTCTCCCCGTATTGCCTTCTTGGTTATCTTCTGTTGCTCTTTAAAAGAGTCCCAATCCTCTGGCTTCCCACTCTTCTTTGCATGTGCAGAAGAGGTTTTCCAGAATGCTGCCTGGATTAGAGGGCATTAGTTATGAGGAGAGGTCAGATACATGTGCTTGTCAAAGGCTGAGGGGAAACTGATATAATTGACAAGGTTCCACATGGATGGTTGATTAAGAAGGTTAAAGCGTTGGGTATTAACAGTGAGGTTGCAAGATGGAATCAACAATGGCTGAATGGGAGATACCAGAGGGTAATGGTTGACAACTGTATGTCAGGTTGGAGGCCAGTGTCTAGTGGAGTACCCCAAGGATCTGTGTTGGGTCCACTGTTGTTTGTCATTTACATTAATGATCTGGATGATGGTGTGGCAAATTGGATTAGTAAGTATGTAGATGATACTAAGATAGGTGGTGTAGTTAATAATGAAGTAGATTTTCAAAGTCTACAGAGAGACTTGGGCCTTTTGGAAGGGTGGGCTGAAAGATGGCAGATGGAGTTTAATGCTGATAAGTGTGAGGTGCTGCATTTTGGTAGGACAAATCAAAATAGGATGTACAGGGTAAATGGTAGGGAATTGAGGAATGCAGTGGAACAGAGGGATCTGGGAATAACCGTGCATTGTTCCCTGAAGGTGGAATCTCATGTGGATAGGGTGGTGAAGAAGGCGTTTGGTATGCTTGCCTTTATAAATCAGAGCATCGAATATAGAAGTTAGGATGTAATGTTGAAATTGTACAGGGCATTGGTGAGGCCGAATATGGAGTATGGTGTGCAGTTCTGGTCGCCAAATTATAGGAAGGATGTCGACAAAATGGAGAGGGTACAGAGGAGATTTACTAGAATGTTGCCTGGGTTTCAGCACTTAAGCTATAGAGAGAGGTTGAACAGGTTGGGTCTTTATTCTTTGGAGCTTAGAAGGTTGAGGGGGGATTTGATAGAGGTTTTTTAAATTTTAAGAGGGACGGACAGAGTTGACGTGGGTAGGCTTTTCCCTTTGAGAGTGGGGAAGATTCCAACAAGGGGACGTAACTTCAGAATTAAGGGACAAAAGTTTAGGGGTAACATGAGGGGTAACTTCTTTACTCAGAGGGTGGTGGCTGTGTGGAATGAGCTTCCGGTGGAAGTGGTGGAGGCAGGCTCGATTTTATTATTTAAGAGTAAATTGGATAGGTATATGGATAGGAGGGGATTGGAGGGTTATGGTCTGAGAGCAGGTAGATGAGACTAGGTCAGAGAAAGTGGTCGGCGTGGACTGGTAGGGCCGAACGGGCCTGTTTCCATGCTGTAATTGTTATATGGTTACATGGTTATAATTATTTTAAATTATGAGAGGCATAGACAGGGTTGACAGTCAGAACCCTTTTCGCAGAGTGGAATTGTATGGACAATAGACAATAGATGCCACCTCCTACAACGGGAGCATGTTCCAGGTATCAACTACTCTCTGTGCAAGAGAGTTATCCCTCACATCTATATATTAAAACTCTCGCTTGTTTGTTTGTTTGTTCCTGAACTACAGCCAAAACGGTACACGATCGCGCGACAATTTTAGGCCCAACTTACTCACCGTCATCCCTTTGGTGCTAATGGAAGGAGTTTCATTGAAATCAGTGTTATATATTTAAAGTTATTCACATTTTTAAGTTTAAATCTATCTCCTAGGGAGGGAGGGGGTTGAGGGGGATGGAGTAGGGGGGAGGGGAAGGAGGGAGGGGAAGGGAGGGTCCGTGAAGGGAGGGGGTTGGAGGAGGGGAGGGGAGGGGGGGGGGGGAGGAGATGGTGCTGCACCAACGCAGTAGAGGTTTGGGCCCAACGGGTCCACTTGGTCTAGTCTTCTTTAAAACTCCATCCTCTCACTTTAAACCAAAAACCTTGTTTTTGATACCATTAAGATGGGGAACTGAATCTGACTAACTACCCCCTCTCTGTCTCTCGTAAACTTGTAAAGTTCTCCCAGTTCTCCAAATCAGCATTATTCAAGTCCTCCAATGGTGAATCTCCTTTGCACTCTCTCAAGCACAGTCACATCTTTCCTCATTTTAAATTACCTCCAGTAAACATTTAACTCCTCAACTGTCCCACCAATCTAGCCCCCATTTTTCACCACCATAAGCAAAAGCACTCAATATCATGCCCGCACACCCATCCGCCCACCATTTCTCCTATCTCCTCTCTCCCAATTCCGTCTGCTTGCCCACGACATATCAGCATGGAGGCAACCAATGGAGGCAACTTCCCGGTGAATCTCCTTTGCAATCTCTCCAGCACAGTCACACCTTTCCCCCTGTATTACCAAAATATAACGACCTCATTTTTAATTACCTCCAGTAGACATTTAACTCCTCAACTGTCCCGCCAATCAAGTCTCCATTTTCACTCAATATCACGCCCGCACACCCATCCGCCCACCATTTCTCCTACCTCCTCTCTCCCAATTGCATCTGCTTGCCCACGACATACCACAACTCTCGCCTCTACCTCGGGAGAAATTATCCGGGAAGGATTTCTGTTGTCCATCTTACGTGGTAGGGGGAGGGGGAAAGAAAACTCCGGGCAAGGTTTCAGTTGTCCGCCCGCCTGTGCCTGAGGCCGAGCGGCCTCTCCCCCGGTCCCGGGGCCGCGCTGCCCGAGTCTCCCCCCGACCCCCGGGGACTCTCTGATTCTCTGCTTCTCCCCCCAGTCTCCGTCACCCTGGATGTGGAAACAGCGCATGCGCTGCTCGAGGTGTCTGAGGATCGGAAGAGGGTGAGACTGACCGGGACCCGGAGGAGTCTCCCTAACACCGGGAAGAGGTTTACAGACAGTGCGCGTGTGCTGGGATCGGAGGGATTCACATCGGGGAGACATTACTGGGAGGTGGAGGTGGCGGGGAGTGAGCGCTGGAGTCTGGGAGTCGCCGCAGAGTCTGTGGAGAGGAAGGGACCGGTCACACTGTCCCCGGAGACTGGAGTCTGGAGGATCTGGCGGGTGGATGACGTGTTTGTTGCAGCCACCTCCCCTCCATCCCGTCTCCCCGCCCGTCCCATCCCCGGGAGGGTGGGAGTTTATCTCAGTTACGAGTCCGGGAAAGTTTCATTTTACGACGCGGACACCAAGTCCCATCTCCACACCTTCACCGGGAATAAATTCACGGAGAAACTTTATCCTTTCTTCGGGATCTGGGATGAAAACCACTGGCTGAGAATCTGCTCCGGTTCCGCTCCGTGTCAGTAATTAAGAAAATTCTATCAATCCTTCACCAGCACCTGGAATATAGTTAAATCACCTCGCTTCTTTTAGATGTTAAACAAGTCTGTTCTGGGAATCGATGACCATAAAATTCCTAGACTGCCGCCTGTGATGATAATAATAATAATAATAATGATAATAAATAAATTCATTTAATTGTCCCACACCGTGGAAATTTACAGTGTTGCAGCAGCAAAGTGGATAACAGGAGACATTCATTATAAATAAAAATAAAGACGTATAAATTGTGATCAGTTTACTGTGTATTCCTTAACTGTTACTGTTGACTGGTCTGTTGGGAGCAGTGCTGGTTGTGCAGTCTCACAGCAGCGGGAAGGAAGGACTTCCGATATCTCTCCTTCACTTAAATATACCTGGACTATCTCCGACATCTCCCTCCTGTTTCTGGACCTCACCATCTCCATCACAGGAGACAGACTAGTGACTGACATTTACTATATACCCACCGACTCGCACAGCTATCTGGACTACATTTCTTCCCACCCGGTCCAACATATCATCCACCAACATTTCCGTCACCTACAATGGGACCCCACCACTGGCCATATCTTCCCATCCCCTCCCCTCTCTGCGTTCCGCAGAGACCGTTCCCTCCGTAACTCCCTGGTCCAATCGTTCCTTCCTACCCAAACCACCCCAACCCCAGGCACTTTCCCCTGCAACCGCACGAGATGCAACACCTGTCCCTTTACCTCCCCCCTCAACTCCATCCTAGGACCCAAACAGTCTTTCCAGGTGAGACAAAGGTTCACCTGCACCTCCTCCAACCTCATCTATTGCATCCGCTGCTCTAGATGTCAACTTATTTACATCGGCGAAACCAAGCGCAGGCTCGGCGATCGCTTCGCTGAACACCTGCGCTTGGTCCGCATTAACAAAACTGATCTCCCGGTGGCCGAGCACTTCAACTCCCCCTCCCATTCCCAGTCTGACCTTTCTGTCATGGGCCTCCTCCAGTGCCATAGTGGGGCCCACCGGAAATTGGACGAACAGCACCTCATATTTCGCCTGGGCAGTTTGCAGCCCAGTGGTATGAACGTCGACTTATAACCATATAACCATAATATCAACTACAGCACGGAAACAGGCCCGTTCGGCCCTACCAGTCCACGCCGACGACTCTCTCTGACCTAGTCTCATCTACCTGCTCTCAGACTATAACCCTCTAATCCCCTCTTATCCATATACCTATCCAATTTACTCTTAAATAATAAAATCGAGCCTGCCTCCACCACTTCCACCGGAAGCCCATTCCATACAGCCACCACCCTCTGAGTAAAGAAGTTACCCCTCATGTTACCCCTAAACTTTTGTCCCTAAATTCTGAAGCTATGTCCCCTTGTTGGAACCTTCCCCACTCTCAAAGGGAAAAGCCTACCCACGTCAACTCTGTCCGTCCCTCTTAAAATTTTAAAAACCTCTATCAAGTCCCCCCTCAACCTTCTACGCTCCAAAGAATAAAGACCCAACCTGTTCAACCTCTCTCTGTAGCTTAAGTGCTGAAACCCAGGCAACATTCTAGTAAATCTCCATTTTGTCGACATCCTTCCTATAATTTGGCCACCAGAACTGCACACCATACTCCAGATTCGGCCTCACCAATACCCTGTACAATTTTAACATTACATCTCCAACTTTAGATAGTCCCTCTGTCCCTCACTTCCCCTCCCCCTTCCCAGATCTCCCTCTATCTTCCTGTCTCCACCTATATCCTTCATTTGTCCCGCCCCCCTGACATCAGTCTGAAGAAGGGTCTCGACCCGAAACGTCACCCATTCCTTCTCTCCCGAGATGCTGCCTGACCTGCTGAGTTACTCCAGCATTTTGTGAAAAAATCGATTTGTACCAGCATCTGCAGTTATTTTCTTATATTATCTTGCAATACAATACAATATATCTTTGCAGTCATTGTACAGGGGTACAACGAGATTGGTAATGCGCCTCTCATACGATGAAATAATTTAATTAATTTAAACAACAACCGCCCAACGAGACAAATTGTAACAGTTTTAAAACAGAATAAAGTGCAAGTAGATCTGTGCCGGTTCACTGTGCGATGTGACCATCCGGCTCAGCAGGGCCGGTTCATAGCAGCTATGGCCCTGGGGATGAAGCTGTTCCTGAGTCTGGAGGTGCGGGCGTAGAAGGCCTTGTATCGTCTGCCCGATGGTAGAAGTTCGAACAGACTGTTGCAGGGGTGTGAAGAGTCTTTGTGGATGCTGGTGGCTTTTCTGAGGCATCGTATGTTGTAGATGCTCTCCAAGGCTGGTAGCTGTGTTCCAATGGTCCTCTGAGCACTATGGACTACTCGCTGAAGAGCTTTCCTTTCTGCCTCCGTGCAGCTGAGGTACCACACAGGGATGCAATGTGTTAGGATGCTCTCTATGGTGCAGCAGTAGAATGTCGTCAGCAGCTGTTGGGGTAGACCAGACGTCCTCAGTGTTCTTAGGTAAAGACTGCACATGATTACAATCGAGCAATTCACAGTGCACACGTAAACGATAAAGAGAATAACGTTTAGTGCAAGATAAAGTCCAGTAAAGTCCGATTAAAGATAGTCCGAGGGTCTCCAAAGAGGCAAATGGTCGTTCAGGGCCGCTTTCCAGTTGGTGAGAGGCTGGTTCTGTTGCAGATGAACATGATAAGGGAATAACCATTTAGTCCAAGTTAAAGCCAACAAAGTCCGATCAAGTGTAGGAAATAAAAACTGCAGATGCTGGTTTAAATCGAATGTAAACACAAAATGCTAGAGTAACTCAGCGGGTCAGGCAGCATCTCGGGAGAGAAGGAATGAGATAGGGCAGTAGTTCAGCGCGGCTTTCGATCTGAAAGGATAATTAACGCTGATATCAAAAGCATTTATTATCCCAAGTTAAAGAGGAAATCGGAGCTCGGTGTCTTTGTAGTCACAAGAGACTGCAGATGCTGGAATCTTCAACAAAAGACAAAGTGCTGGAGTAACTCAGTGAGTCGGACAGCGTCTGAAGAGGGAACTGGACAGACGAGGTTTCAGATTGGGACCCTTCTTCAGCTTGTC
This sequence comes from Rhinoraja longicauda, assembly GCF_053455715.1. Classification (NCBI taxonomy): domain Eukaryota; kingdom Metazoa; phylum Chordata; class Chondrichthyes; order Rajiformes; family Arhynchobatidae; genus Rhinoraja; species Rhinoraja longicauda. The sequence goes on along the minus strand of NW_027602230.1, from coordinate 34,931 downwards.
CGCCTCCTTGTTTCTTTCGCCTTTTCCTCGTCCTCCTAGATTGCGTTATTGTCACCGGCGCTGCTCTCCGGACGGTGTCCAAATCTGCTCGTTCTCTTGACCTAAGCCCCCGACCACGACCCCTCCCCCTCACCCCCTCACCCCGCTACGCCCTGGTAACTGTCCAACAACCAATAAGAAAGGCAATGGGATGTTGCCTTCATTACGAGAGGATTTGAGTTGAGCAAGGAGGTCCTACTGCAGTTGTACAGGGCCCTGGCGAGACCACACCTGGAGGAGTATTGGGTGCAAGTTTGGTCTCCTAATTTGAGGAAGGACATTATTGCTATTGCCAGAGTGCAGCGTAGGTTCACCAGGTTAATTTCCGGGATGGCGGGACAGACGTATGATGAAAGACTGGGACTTATGATGAAAGACTGGGACTTCCGGTTGAACGAGCCACGAGATGGCAGATTAGGGTAAGAGCTCCCGACATTTTGAGTTAATATTTACCCACTACAACTCGAATATTTCCAAAACTTTTGTGGCAGTTTCGTAAATATTGTGGGTCAGGATTATGCCTAGAGGAAAGAGTAAAAAGTCGACGCGGATGGAGTTTTTTGACGGTGAGTGGGAGGGGGCTAGCCGAGCCTCCTCAGGTAGCAGTGCAAGGGAGGACGATGATAAGCAAATGCACGCAGATAAGGAACGAGAGAGAGCGGACCTCAGCCTCATATTGAAAGAGTTGAGAGAGTTTAGAAAGGACAATAGTGAGCAGCTGAACGGAATTCGGGAAGAAATTACTAAGACGAACACCAGATTCGGGGAGGCGGAAGAGAGGATTGACGCGGCTGAAAACAGGCTACAGGTGGCAGAGGACGTGGTGACGGAGCTGCTGCAACTCCAAATATACCTAGATGCCAAATTGACGGATATAGAGAGCTGCTCCAGACGTGAAAATATCCGAATTCATGGAGTTAAAGAGGGAGCAGAGGAGAACTCCCCGTCAATGGTGGATTTTGTGGAAAGTTTGTTGAGGGAAGGACTGGGGCTTCCGGCCGCCTTTAAACTACGGGTAGAGAGAGCGCACTGAGCTCTGATGTCGAAGCCACCCGGGGATGCCCGACCGAGGTCCATGGTGGCCAAGTTGTCAAGTTACAGGATGAAAGAGGAGCTGCTTAGACTGGCCTGGCAGAATAGAGGATTTCAATACCTCGAGAAGAGAGTTAACCTGGATCACGATTATGCGCCAGATGTGTTAAAAAAACGGAGGGAATACACCGAAGCGAAAAGAGTCCTGAAGGAGAAGAAAATCGGATTTCAAACTCCATTTCCGGCCAAGTTAAGAGTTTTCTACCAGGAGGGAACAGTGGTATATGGATCGGCGGAGGAGGCGACGGAGGATAATGCGAAGAGGGGACTCCCAGTGTCGGTCATCAAACACCCGGAGTCCCTTTTGGAGCGGATCCAGCATCTCATGTGGCGAAGTGCCGGGAGACCGGGGAACCGGGAGAGAACGGTCAGGAAAGTGGATTTCAAGGAAAAGTTACAGGCTTTTAGACGCCAGGACTCGGGATAATGACTGAACCGAAAGGTTCGAACGGCAGAGGTGACCAAAGGAAGCGGGTGAGTCGAGTTTTGATGTTGGGGAGTTTCAGGACCCGTCTCCCATCGGAGGACAGACTTTAAGGCCTTGTTTTTACTCGTTACATTAAACGAGCATGGGAAAGGCTATGAACACGGATATTACGTATATGTCGGGTGGACACTTCTAACCGGGTAGCCGGATAGATGGACAGCTTTGGAACGGAAAAGCCACCGTTAGAAGACGGCCCTCTCCCACCTGTCAGGGGGAGAGGCAACATCTCAAAGCCCTCTCACCATCAGGGCTTTAATAAGGTCAAAATCAGGACCCCACAGTTGGAAGTCCGTTTATTTACTTTAGTGTTATTATTGTGTTTTTGTCCTGTAGTTGTTTTTTGGGGGCTGTTTCGTGCATGGATACTGGAGCTGGTATGGTTTATATACTTTTATTTCTTCTACTTATTGGACACTAAATGCAAGCAGTTAAAATAGTAACTTATAATGTGAATGGCCTTATCAATCCTATTAAGAGAAGCAAGATATTAACCAAAATAAAGAGAGATGGAGTCGAGGTGGCCTTTCTACAAGAAACACACCTGTCTGAAACAGAGCATGCTAAACTAAAACGACTGGGCTTTAAACATCAGTACTCCTCATCATATAGTGCTGGTCATAGGAGGGGGGTGGCAATATTAATCTCTAGCAACATAAGTTTTGATCCCACCTTTGAAAAGAGAGATCCAGAGGGGAGATATATCTTCATGAGAGGTAATTTAGGCAGCTCATTGGTTACTCTGTTAAATATTTACGCTCCTCCCAACTCGGATTGGAAATTTTTTAAACAAGTGTTTGATTTGATAATATCTGAAACCCAGGGAGTATTAATCTGTGGGGGGGATCTTAATATTAGATTAAATCCTAAACTGGACTCTTCAAATGTTCATATAGCTCAGTCGAAATTGATAAATTAAAAAATTAATTTGGCAATGAATGATATTGGATTAATTGATGTATGGAGAGAACTAAATTTGTCAAAACGAGACTACACATATTTTTCTAATCCACATTTGGCATATTCTCGGATTGATTATTTTCTTACCTTTGGAGGTTGTAAGCTGCGAGGTGGGGAGCATGGACCTTTCAGATCATAGTCCTGTGTATTTAAAACTACTTCTTGATCGGTATCAAAGAGACATTTTATGGAGATTAAATACATATGTACTGACTCATATGAAAGAACAGATTAAGAATGATATTACAGAGTATCTGGAACTAAATGACAATGACGAAGTTTCACCTCTGATACTGTGGGATGCATGTAAAGCTGTGCGTCGGGGCAAGATAATAGGATACAGTGCTCACATAAAGAAAGCTAGACATGAAAAGTTAGATCGGCTGCAAGTGGAACTGAAACAACTGGAACAAAACCATAAGGATACAAATGATCAAAAAATCCGAGAACTACTGGTGAAGAAGAAGAATGAAATAAATGATATTTATACAAAAGATATAGAAAAAAAGTTGATTTTTGTAGAACAGAAATATTATGATGGGGGAGGAAAAGCCAGTAAATTATTCGCCAATAAACTAAAAAAACAACAGGCAAAGACGTACAGGTATGTAGGTTAATTGGCTGGGTAAATGTAAAAATTGTCCCTAGTGGGTGTAGGATAGTGTTAATGTACGGGGATCGCTGGGCGGCACGGACTTGGAGGGCCGAAAAGGCCTGTTTCCGGCTGTATATATATGATATGATATGATATGATATGATAAAATAAAACACCCTGTAACTAATTTTACACACTATAAATTGAAGGAAATACAAAATTGTTTTGATATATATTTCAAAAGATTATATTTACAACCTCAAACCAGTGGGGAGAAAATGGAGGATTTCTTTAATGAGATTCATTTGCCAAAATTGACCAGTGAACAGAGTAAGTCCCTTGTAGCTGAAATAACAGAGAAAGAAGTTAGGTCTGCTATAGTACATCTTAAACCAAATAAGGCCCCGGGCCCAGACGGGTTCCCTTCAGAATGGTACCGGGTAATGGTGGACTCATTGGTCCCTACGTTACAACGCACTTTCAATTGGGTTCTCAAAGAGAACGTAATACCCCCCTCCTGGAAGGAGGCAGTAATCTCATTGATTCCGAAAGAGGGAAAAGATAAATCTGTATGCAGTAATTTTAGGCCAGTGAGCGTACTCAACTAGGATTACAAAATCTTTACTCACATACTAGCCAAACGATTAGAGTGTTTGCTACCACAAATTATTAGCCTGGATCAGACAGGGTTTGTTGCGAGGGAGACAAACCCAAGACAACATTAGAAGGACATTGCACATAATTGACCACATAACAAAATTTAACTTAGAAGCAGTCCTAGTGGGGTTAGATGCTGAAAAAGCTTTTGATTGTGTAAATTGGTCTTTTTTGCTTAGAGCTTTAGATAGATTTGGATTTCACAATACTTTTATTAAAACAATACAGGCTCTTTATGATAGCCCAAGTGCAAGAATTAAAATTAACGGAGTAGTTTCAAAACCATTTTTGCTAGAAAGAGGAACAAGACAGGGATGTCCAATCAGCCCCCTTTTATTTGCGGTTTTTATCGAACCTTTGAGTCAGTGAATTATCCAGAATAATAATATCAAAGGAATAGTAATGAAAGGAGGGGAACAAAAGATTTCCTTATTTGCTGATGATGTATTGGTGTATTTGTCAGACCCTGAACAGTCTTTGTTACAGTTATTTTATGTTTTGGAACAATATGGATCCTTCTCTGGCTATAAGTTAAATGTTATAAAAACACAAATTCTTAGTTTCAAATATAGCCCCTCTGTAAAAGTAAGGGGAAAGTTTAACTTGAGGTGGGATGCTGAATCCATGAGATATCTGGGAATAAACATTCCAATAGATCTGACTAAACTGCACTTGCTTAACTACCTCCCATTGAACAATAAGATCAGGGAAGACATTAGGGGGTGGGACCTAATACCTTATCTTAATTTTGGATCTCGTATTGAATCGGTCAAAATGGTTATGTTACCGAGGCTGTTGTATCTCTTTCAATCACTTCCACTAGATATATCAGACCAACAATTTCAAGAATGGGATAAACAAATCTCGAGGTATATTTGGCAGGGACAAAGACCAAGAATCAGATACCAGGGGTTACAACTGACCAAAAATAAAGGTGGGGTTGCACTCCCGTGCTTGAAAGACTATTATGCAGCTGCTCAGCTGAGAACATTAATTTATTGGTGCAACCCCGACTATTGTGCTAGATGGAAGGAGATTGAGATTGCTATAACAGAGGAATTTCCGATTCAGGCTGCAATCGGAGATAAGGAGTTAACAAATAAGTTAATTAATTTGGGAAACTCATGGATTCGATTATCACTTAAGGTATGGAATAAGGTCGTTACCCCAAATCATCTGAGGGATGCTGTGAAGGTTTTGAGATGGTGCACGTTTGATCCAGATTTTGTACCAAAAAGACAGGACACTAGTTTTAAAAGATGGAGTTTTCAAGGTTTGACATCATATTGCACATTTTTACATAAGGGGTCTATGAACAGCTTTGAGAATCTGAAGAGGCAATTTGTTTTGAATAATGATGATTTCTATAGATACCTTCAAATTCGCCATTATATAGATCAAATACAAAAGGAATGTGCAGAAGTAAAATGGGATAATATTTTGTTAAATGTATTTATTGATGCTTACCATGGAGGCTCAAAACAGAAAACCATCTCAAAATTATACAAGGGTTTACGGCAGAGAAAAGGCAACTCACTGTATGTAAAACAGATATGGGAAAGGGAAGGTAATCTGGTTCTAACGGAAGAAACCTGGGAGAGCTTATGTGAGATACAATGGAAAACTTCAAGTTCAAATGTTTGGCGGGTGTTTTGCTGGAAAACCCTTATTAGGTTTTTTATTACACCAGTTCAAAAAAGGCATTACACAAATTCTTCTTCATGCTGGCGACAATGTGGGTGCCTTGAGGCAAACCATTTTCACATATTTTGGTCTTGTGTATCAGTGATCCCATTTTGGCAGGAGATTCATAACGTTTTACAAAAAGTTTTTTATATGGATATTCCATTTAAATTTGAGTTTTTATATTTTGGTGCTTTACCAGTACAAAAAGCTTCTATTAAAGATAAGTATCTTTTCCAGATCTTAAGTGCTGCCAGCAGGAAAGCTATTACTAGGAAGTGGTTGAAACCTGGAAAACCTAATGTGGATGACTGGATTAACATTGTTTATGATATTTTTATAATGGAAAGGATAACTTTTGCTTTAAGATTGCAACAGGGAATATTTTTGAAAAGGTGGGAAAAATGGATGTTGTACATTATGCCCGTACGGCCATCATTTGTTTAAAGCGGATCTTTGTATCCTACTTCCGTGTCCTATCTCATTTTCCTTGATTTCATACCGCTCCAGAAGTAGTGATGAAATATTATAGAGGTATACCCCAAATGTTGGTTTCAGTTGTTTTTGTTTTTGTTTGTGTATGTAGTTAAGTTTTGGATATGATCAAATGTCCAGTAAGTCATTACCCATCCTTGTAGTGCTTCCAATGCCTGTGGTATGATTTATTTTGGGATATGCAGTATTTGTTAACTACGGAGGGTTTAAGGTGAATGAGAATGTGTATCATTGTGGAATGTATGGAACTGGAAAATCAAAATAAAAATAGAATTATAAAAAAAAGAAAGACTGGGTCGGCTGGGCTTGTATTCGCTGGAATTTAGAAGAATGAGAGGGGATCTTGTAGAAACATATAAAATTCTTAGAGGATTGGACAGGGTAGATGCAGGAAAAATGTTCCCGATGTTGGAGGAGTCCAGAACCAGGGGTCAAAGTTTGAGAATAAGGGGTCGGCCATTTAGTACTGAGATGAGGAAAAACCTTTTCACCCAGAGAGTTGTGAATGTGTGGAATTCTCTGCCACAGAAGACCGTGGAGTCCAGTTCACTAGATGTTTTCAAGAGAGAGTTAGATTTAGCTCTTAGGGCTAAGGGAATTAAGGGATATGGGGAAAAATCCAGAGTACTGATTTTGGATGATCAGCCATGATCATATTGAATGGTGGTGCTGGCTCGAAGGGCCGAATGACCTACTCCTGCACCTATTTTCTATGTTTCTATAATCGAGCAATTATTTCTTCATTGTCGCAAAGTTTCAAGAGTTTTATTGTCATGTGTCTAGCGATGGAATAAATATTTGCAGCAGGCCAACAGATATGTTGATAAATTACCCTGTAAAAAAACCCCACAATAAACCATGATGTACTTACTTCTGTGTTTATCTTCTTCTTACCATCCGCCAAGAAGCAAATGGCCCTTCCTGATGGAGCAATGACTCACTTGTGACGTCTCCTAATTCAATGAGCTGCCAATAGACCATAGACAATAGGTCCCGGAGGAGTACATTCGGCCCTTCGAGCCAGCACCGCCATTCAATGTGATCATGGCTGATCATTCTCAATCAGTACCCCGTTCCTGCCTTCTCCCCATACCGCCTGACTCCGCTATCATCAAGAGCTCTCTCTAGCTCTCTCTTGAATGCATTCAGAGAATTGGCCTCCACTGCCTTCTGAGGCAGAGAATTCCACAGATTCACAACTCTCTGACCGAAAAAGTTTTTCCTCATCTCAGTTCTAAATGGCCTACCCCTTATTCTTAAACTGTGCCCCCTGGTTCTGGACTCCCCCAACATTGGGAACATGTTTCCTGCCTCTAACGTGTCCAACCCCTTAATAATCTTATACGTTTCGATAAGATCTCCTCTCATCCTTCTAAATTCCAGTGTATACAAGCCTAGTCGCTCCAGTCTTTCAACATATGACAGTCCCGCCATTCCGGGAATTAACCTAGTAAACCTACGCTGCATGCCCTCAATAACAAGAATACCCTTCCTCAAATTTGCTGTTTTGCTGCCTTTGCCTCTCACACTGTGGTCCGCTCTCTACGTCGACACCAATCACAGATTGTGGGACCGCTTTGCGTTCTCTCCCGTCCGCTGCTCGCAGGAGACCCTGAGTCTCCGGCCGCCTCCACTGTGATTCCTCATCCCTCTCTCAGGCTGAATTCTGCATTTAGTTTCCCGCACTTTCTCAGCCAACAGCCCGAGGACATCTGAACAGTCTATTGAACTGGACACGTTACTTCCTCTGGACTTTAACACTGACTTTGTGGCGACTCCCAAGGGTTGGGCCATGTCACTATCGAACCCCTCGGCAGGGGAATGGACCAGTCCGGGGACGGCCATCAGCTACAGGGATAAAGGGCAGGGGTTTAGAAACATAGAAAATAGGTGCAGGAGTAGGCCATTCGGCCCTTCGAGCCTGCACCGCCATTCAATATGATCATGGCTGATCATTCAGCTCAGTATCCTGTACCTGCCTTCTCTCCATACCCCCTGATCCCTTTAACCACAAGGGCCACATCTAACTCCCTCTTAAATATAGCCAATGAACTGGCCTCAACTACCTTCTGTGGCAGAGAATTCCACAGATTCACCACTCCCTGTGTGAAAAAAAACGTTCTCATCTCGGTCCTAAAAGACTTCCCCCTTATCCTTAAACTGTTACCCCCCTTGTTCTGGACTTCCCCAACATCGGGAACAAACTTCCTGCATCGTTTATGTGCGATCGTTCTCTTCCAGACCCGACTAGACAAGAGAACAAAGCCTAACACAATATAATACAATACAATCTATCTTTATTGTCATTGTACAGGGGTACAACGAGATTGGGAATGCGCCTCCCATACGATGCAATAAATTAATTAGCTAATCAGCATTAATTTAAACAACCCAATGAAACAAATTAGAACAGTTTTAAAACAGAATAAAGTTCAAGTAGATCTGTGCCGGTTCGCTGTGCGATGTGACCATCCGGCTCAGCAGGACCGGTTCATAGCAGCTATGGCCCTGGGAATGAAGCTGTTCCTGAGTCTGGAGGTGCGGGCGTAGAAGGCCTTGTATCGTCTGCCTGATGGTCGAAGTTCGAACAGGCTGTTGCAGGGGTGTGAGGTGTCTTTGTGGATGCTGGTGGCTTTTCTGAGGCATCGTGTGTTGTAGATGCCCTCCAAGGCTGGTAGCTGTGTTCCGATAGTCCCGCCGAAACACTTGGCTCCTCGCCTTCATTTCGGGCTTATAGACGCGCCACATTGGTGACCCCGACGCTCCATTGGTGTCGTAATGGAGTCAAAACACAGAGCCGGCCATCTGTCCGACCAGGCCCTGTCTCTCGTGGCAGTCTCCCATCAAACTATCGACGTTCTGGACTGCCCGGCCTCCGGTTTGTTTTCAGCAGGCGGAGGCTCAATTTCAGCTGCGGGGCATCACGGTGGACGACACCCGCTATTTCTACCGCCGGCATCTGCATTCCGTGCCAGACGGCAAAAGTCCAGCACAGCGTCCGGGAGTTCGGTCTACCCCGCCGGCGGTTCCACCACCTGCACGTGGACATTATGGGGCCTCTCCCGCCGTCCCGGGGCATCACCCACCTCCTCACGGTGGTGGACAGCTCCACGCGGTGGCCGGAGGCCATACCGCTGGCCAACACATCCACAGCTACATGCGCTCGTGTGTTATCCGCGCACTGGATTGCTCGCTTTGGGGGTGCCGGTGGTCATCTCGTCAGACCGGGGGGGGGGGGGGGGGGGGGCACAGTTCACCTCTGAGCTGTGGGTGGCCATGGCTCACCTGTTGGGCATGCGGCTGCACCACACCACGGCCTATCACCCACAGGCAAACGGCCTGGTGGAGAGGTTCCACCGGCAGCTGAAGGCAGCGCTGAAGGCGCGACTCTCCGGCCCGGACTGGATGGACGCACTGCCGTGGGTCTGGCTGGGCATCCGGAGGACCTGTCCTCATCTTCGGTGGAGCTCGTGTACGGGTCGCCGCTCACGGTACCCGGGGAGTTCGTGCCCTCGGCGCCGGGGCAGCAGGGACCGCCCTCGTCCGCCCATCAGCGCCTTCGCGAGAGAGTTGGAAAGCTCGCACCCGTGCCGACGTCCCGCCACGGGGCATTCCGCCCGCACGGGCTATCGGCCCTCCAGGTTTGCCCCTATGCTTTCCAGCACCGTGACGCCTACAGGGCGCCGCTCCAGAGGCCGTATCGGGGCCCGTACCGGGTGCTGGAGCACGGGCAGACAACCTTTGTGCTGGACATGGGGGGGGGGGTTGTGTCGACTGACCGCGTAAAGCGGGCACATTTGGACATTGACCAGCCTGGGCTGGTTGCCCAGCCTCGGCCGCGAGGTCGACCCCCCCTTCGCGGTTCCCTCAACCTGTGCCTCCGCCGGCCGACATCCGTACGCGGTCCGGTCGGGATGTGCGCCTGCCGGTGCGTTTCGTGCCTCCTGTTCTGTGGGGGAGGGGGGCTCCCAAGGGTCGGACCATATCACTATCGAACACCTCGGTACGGGAACGGACTAGTCCGGGAGCGGCCCTTAGCGACAGGGATAAAGGGCAGGGGGTTTAGGGCGCGATCGTTCCCTTGCAGACCCGACTGGACAAGAGAACAGCTAATAAAGTCCCTCCCGAAACACCTGGCTCCTCGCCTTCATTTCGGGCTTATCGACGCGCCACAACTTCAAATATTTTCTGTACCTTCCCATTCCCAGCGTTCATCTTTATTCTTCTCACTCCATGTAATTTCTAGCTCCGTTCGTCCTTCCAATTTACACCTCGAATGTATCGCAAAATGCTGGAGTAACTCAGCAGGTCAGGCAGCATCTCAGGAGAGAAGGAATGGGTGACGTTTCGGGTCGAGACCCCACTACAGACTGAAGAAGGGTCTCGACCCGAAACGTCACCCATTCCTTCTCTCCTGAGATGCTGCCTGACCTGCTGAGTTACTCCAGCATTTTGTGATACCTTCGATTTGTATCAGCATCTGCAGTTATTTTCCTATTTACACCTGGTCAGTCGGACCTATACCGCCCTCTCCCGGATAAAATCAGCGCCACTTCATTATACCACAGACGGGCATTAGAATCAGGGGGAGCCCGGAGCTCAGGTCCCGCCGCCCGCGGCCGCTGCCGAACCCGCGGGAAGGGCGATTGTTTCAATCTTTATATTTTCACAAAAGTAATTTCTGTTCCGTTGCCGGACGCGGTGAACGCGTTAAAATGAACGGATCGACAGCTTTGATTTCAGTAGCACTTTATTTCTCTCTTCCCACCTTTACATTCCCCCTGGTTTTATTTCCGCGCTCACTGGGGGTTTTTACCACGCGGAATTTGGGGATTAAATGGGAGCCGTTCAGCGCCGACCTGTTGTCGACTGGGTTTCTGCCCCACAGCCCCTGAGCCCTGCTCCTGACGCCGGTCCCGGGACCCGACCCCCTTCACACACCCGGAGCGGAACCGGAGCAGATTCTCAGGCACTGGTTTCCAACCCACGTCCAGAAAAAAGGATACAGTTTCTCCATGAATTTATTTCCAGTGAAGGTGTGGAGATGGGACTTGGCGTCCGCGTCGTAAAATGAAACTATCCCGGACTCGTAACTGAGATAAACTCCCACCCTCCCAGGGATGGGACGGGCGGGGAGACGGGATGGAGGAGAGGTGCCTACGTTAACATCGTTACCATCTCGCCTGATGCTCCAGACTCCAGTCTCTGGGGTCAGGACGCCCGCACCCTTCCTGTCTACAGACTCTGCGGCGACTCCTAGACAACAGCCCTGATTTGACCCGATCCCCACCTCCCAGTAATATCTCCCCGATGTGAATCCTTCCGATCCCAGGACGCACGTATTTTGCATAGACCTCTTCCCGGTGTCAGGGAGACTTCGCCTGCCACCGACAAATTGCATGCTCTTGCGATCATCAGACACGTGGAGCTGCCGATGCGCTGTTTCCACATCCAGGGTGACGGAGACTGGGGGGAGAAGCAGAGAATCAGAGGGTCCCCGGGGGTCGGGCGGGGTGGGGGGGGGGGGGGGGGGGGAAGAGTCGGCCTCGGGCACAAACGGTCGGGCAACTGAAAGATTGCGCGGGGTTTTAACGTCGAGTGGAGAAGAAAGCCCTTTTCCGACGAGGTGGAGTTGCATTTGTGCAGAGGTGAGAGAAGACGATGAAGACAGCGAGATGTGGTGACGCCCTCAGAGCAACAGAGCCCGGTTCTTGGTTCTTTGTTCCTCCGAAATATTCCAAACGGAATTTATACTGGAGGTGGCGGGGTATGGACTTATGCAAGAAGGGCCTCTTGGAGAAGAACAGCTGCCTTAAATTTAGTTGCGTCTGGTTGAGTAACTACAGTAGGGTGAAGACTATTCCATGCTTTAATTGTGCGAGGGAAGAATGAATTGCTATACTTATCTGTCTTGGTAGCTGGTATCTCAAATTGAAGAAAGCCAATGGAATGTTGGCCTTCATAACAAGGGGAGTTAAGTATAGGAGCAAAGAGGTCCTCCTGCAGTTGTACAGGGCCCTCGTGAGACCGCACCTGGAGTACTGTGTGCAGTTTTGGTCTCCAAATTTGAGGAAGGATATTCTTGCTATTGAGGGCGTGCAGCGTAAGTTTACTAGGTTAATTCCCGGATTGGCGGGAATGTCCTATGTTGAAAGACTGGAGCGGCTAGGCTTGTATACACTGGAATTTAGAAGGATGAGAGGGGGATCTTATCGAAACATATAAGATTATTAAGGGGGGTCCAGAACCAGGGGCCACAGTTTAAGAATAAGGGGTAGGCCATTTAGAACGGAGATGAGGAAAAACTTTTTCAGTCATAGAGTTGTAAATCTGTGGAATTTTCTGCCTCAGAAGGCAGTGGAGACCAATTCTCTGAATGCATTCAAGAGAGAGCTAGATGGAGCTCTTAAGGATAGCGGAGTCAGTGGGTATGGGGAGAAGGCAGGAACGGGGTACTGATTGAGAATGATCTGCCATTGAATGGTGGTGCTGGCTCGAAGGGCCGAAAGGCCTACTCATGCACCGCACCTATTGTCTATTGTCTATTGAATCGAATGCCCTCGTCTACACCCGATGGGTTTGTGTTTGGTGTAGATGTGGTAATCTACGTCGAGCCGACCATTTAACATTTTGTAAAAACATGTCAAACAATGGGCTTTACGTCTGTCTTGGAGAGTGTTCCCCCGCAATGAATTTAGAAGTTCGGTAACACTCGCTTCTCTCTCATAGGTATTTGTAACAAAACGAGACGCCTCTACCTTTGGACACGTTCGATGGAAGAAATGTTTTTATTTGTGTATGGGTCCCATGTTATTCACGTTGTGCCCTTTATCATGCATCTGTTCACTATGGGTGGCTGGATTGTAATCGTGTATTGTCTTTCTGCCGACTGGTTGGCACACAACATAGGCTTTTCATTGTACCTCGGTGAGCCCGGTGATGAGGGAAAATGAGCCGTGTTAGGATGAAGAGGAGGGAACTGAGTGGGATAGAAAGACGAGGAGGAGGAGTTTCGGGATTGCGGGAAGGAGAATCGGGGATGGGAATGATGGACTGCGTTGACTACAAACTGGCATCAAGAACTCCAACAACATCAAACCAGCATTCGGATCGAGCAGATGTGGAGTGGATGTTTACCTAGCAGGACAGTCTGGGATTAGAGCCAAAAGCTTCGGAATAAAAGGACAAATGTTTTGAATGTCTTTAGTCACAGGGTGGCGAATCTGTGGAATTCATGGAAGCAAAAAGCTGTGGAGGCCAAATCGATGGATATTTTTAAGGCAGAGAATGACAAAGTCTTGATTAGTAACGTTGCCCTGATAAGGCGTGGAAAAAGGACCTTCGGATTAACTTGCCCATAGCATCCGCCATGTCCCAGCTACACCAGTCCCACCTGCCTGCGTTTGGCCCATATCCTTCCAAACCTGTCCTAACCATCTACCTGTCTAACTTTCTTGAACGTTGGGATAGTCTCTGCCCCAACTACCTGCTCTGGCAACCCGTTCCATACACCCACCAATCTTTGTTAGGACTCAATAGACAATAGACAATAGGTGCAGGAGTAGGCCATTCGGCCCTTCAAGCCAGCACCGTCATTGAATGTGATCATGGCTGATCATTCTCAATCAGTACCCCGTTCCTGCCTTCTCCCCATACCCCCTGACTCTGCTATACTTAAGAGCTCTATCTAGCTCTCTCTTGAATGCATTCAGAGAATTGGCCTCCACTGCCTTCTGAGGCAGGGAATTCCACAGATTCACAGCTCTCTGACTGAAAAGGTTTTTCCTCATCTCCGTTCTAAATGACCTACCCCTTATTCTTAAACTGTGGCCCCTGGTTCTGGACCCCCCTTAATAATCTTATATGTTTCGATAAGATCCCCTCTCATCCTTCTAAATTCCAGTGTATACAAGCCTAATCGCTCCAGTCTTTCAACATATGACAGTCCCGCCATTCCGGGAATTAACCTAGTAAACCTACGCTGCATGCCCTCAATAGCAAGAACATCTATCCTCAAATTTGGAGACCAAAACTGCACACAATACTCCAGGTGCGGTCTCACTAGGGCCCTGTACAACTGCAGAAGGACCTCTTTGCTCCTATACTCTACTCCTCTTGTTATGAAGGCCAACATTCCATTGGCTTTCTTCACTGCCTGCTGTACCTGCATGCTTCCTTTCAGTGACTGATGCACTAGGACAAACAGATATTGTTGGACGTCCCCTTTTCCTAACTCAGATTCCTATTAAGTCCTTCCCCCCTCATCTTAACCCTATGTCCTCTGGTCGCCGATTCACTCACTTTGTCTGTTGTTAGACATGTTACAAAAATGCAGTCAACGCTGCCGCAATCTCTTCGCTTGCCTCGCCCAATATCCTGGAATATGTTGCAACAGACATGGCGAAATACCACTTGGGCATCTTACAACTCAGCGGTATGAATATTAATCTCAATAACTTCAAGTAACCCTTGCGTAGGAAGGAACTGCAGATGCTGGTTTAAACCAAAGATAGACAGAAAATATTGGATTAGCTCAGCGGGACAGGCGGCCTCTCTGGATAGAAGAAATGGGTGAGGATTCGGGTCGAGACCCTTCTTCAGACTGAAGTCAGGGGAGAGGGAGATACAGATATAAGGTTGTGTAAGGTGTGAAAACGAGACAAAGGGGTTGGAGATCAAGGAATATGTGGAATCAAAGCAAACAGAGTCAAAATGTAATCGGAGACAGTCAGACTGGTTGGAGAACTGGGAAGGGGTAGGGATGGAGAGAGGGGGAAAGCAAGGGTTACTTGAATTTAGCGAAGTCAATATTCATATCGCTGGGGTACGAAATAGGAAGTGCTGTTTCTCCAAACCCTCACTCTGACAGTGGAGGAAGCCCAGGACAGAAAGGTCAGAGTAGGAATGGGAGGGGGAGCTAAAGTGTTTAGCAACTGGGAGATCAGGTAGGCTGAGGCGGACTGAAGAAGGGTCTCGACCCGAAACGTCAGACATTCCTTCTGTCCAGTGATGCTGCCTGTCCCGCTGAGTTACTCCAGCATTGTGTGTATATCTTCGGTTTAAAGCAGCATCTGTAGTTCGTTCCTCCACATCAGTTCAGATATTGAACCTTTATTACCACCGTACTCTATCCGTACTCTATTGCCTCGTCAGTCTAGGATAATCTCTCTCAGTGCAGTTGCGACATTTTCTATCGTCAGTGGCACAGTTCTTTAACATCCCTCCCTATCACATCGGAAACACCTGGATCCTGATTCTTTGAGCTATCTGTCCTTCGCCTCTTATCAACCATGTCTTTGCAATGCCTTCAACATCAGAGATCCCTTTAGTAATCGTGATCATACATTCACCCGCTTCACTGCATTGAAATCAGTAGCTTTTAGCACATCAACCCCATTGTGTTCATGAAACCGGCCTTGCGTGTCCGTACTTTCAAATGCATTTGATCCACTCTCCACATTGTCCTCAATCTCCCCCTTGCTGACCTACAAGGATCCTTGGCGAGTAGGGCTGAAGACAATTCGAAAGTGTGTTATACATACGATGAATCAAGAGGGTATCAATGGAGAGAGGGTAACACCTGTTGGACAAAGGAAGTAATTCGTGTCTGAAGTGCCTCACCAGTCCGGTATTAAAGGTATCACAAAATGCTGGAGTAACTCAGCGGGTCAGGCAGCATCTCTGGAGAGAAGGAATGGGTGACGTTTCGGGTCGAGACCCTTCTTCAGACAAATGATTCCTTTCCCCTGCAACCGCAGGAGATGCAACACCTGTCCCTTTACCTCCCCCCTCAACTCCATCCAAGGACCCAAACAGTTTTTCCAGGTGAGACAGAGGTTCACCTGCACCTCCTCCAATCTCATCTATTGTATCCGCTGCTCTAGATGTCAACTTCTTTACATCGGCGAAACCAAACGCAGGCTCGGCAATCGTTTCGCTCAACATCTTCGCTCAGTCCGCCATAACCAACCTGATCTCCCGGTGGCTGAGCACTTCAACACCCCCTCCCACTCCCAGTCTGACCTTTCTGTCATGGGCCTCCTCCAGTGCCGTAGTGAGGCCCACCGGAAATTGGAGGAACAGCACCTCATATTTCGCATGGGCAGCTTGCAGCCCAGCGGTATGAACATTGACTTCTCCAACTTTAGACAGTTCCTCTGTCCCTCTCTTCTCCTCCCCAGTTCTCCCTCTAACTTCCTGTCTCCACCTTTATCCTTCCTTTGTCCCGCCCCCCCTGACATCAGTCTGAAGAAGGGTCTTGACCCGAAACGTTACCCATTCCTTCTCTCCTGAGATGCTGCCTGACACGCTGAGTTACTCCTGCATTTTGTGAATAAATACCTTCGATTCCGGTAATAAATAGACCCTTTACATATAACTGATACTTCAATATCTCCAATGGGCTTTTTTTTTAGGTTTTACCTCTTGGAACGCCAGCGGGCACTTCCGTGAACACCGTGTTCAACAAAAATGGGCGATCGAACCTTTCAACGGCCAGGGCACCCTCTGCTACTGACAGCGTCAGGACTTCATCACTCACACTGCATTAATTAAACAACTAGTTAGAAGACCAACGTCCAACGTTTCCTGAGTTATATTACAAAAACAACACAGCGAGCCTCACCTCCTCTTCCGAAGTTTCCTCCTGAAATACATAGCAACAGAAAGACCAATTAATTTCCACATCGTGACAGCAGGAAGTTCAGCCAAATTGTTACAATTTGCCAACAGATCCCGGCTTCCAATGCTGGTGTAGCTTCTCGACCCAGAACATCTACCAACCTTTACCCCCACCTCTTTGTATTCACTGGAGTTTAGAAGAATAAGAGGGGATCTTATAGAAACATGGAAAATTATAAAAGGATTGAACAAGCTAGATGCAGAAAAAATGTTCCCAATGTTGGGCGAGTCCAGAACCAGGGGCCGCAGTCTCAGAATAAAGGGGAGGCCATTTAATATCAAGGTGAGAAGAAACTTTTTCACCCAGAGATTTGTGAATTTGTGGAATTCTCTACTTTTGCGGTTGCAGCTCCTAGACTGTGGAACAGCATCCCTCTCCCCATCAGAACTGCCCCCCTCCATCGACTCCTTTAAGTCCAGGCTCAAAACCTATTTCTACTCCCTAGCGTTTGAGGCCCTCTGAGGGGGCGCTGTGAACTGTTTATGTATGTGCTGCTATGTTTATGTGCCATTGTATGTTCGTTTCTTAGTACCTCAACTGATGTGCGGCACTTTGGTCAATGTGGGTTGTTTTTAAATGTGCTATACAAATAAAATTGAATTGACTTGACTTGACTTGATCGAGGGCAGTGGAAGCCAAATCACTGGATGCATTTAAGAGAGAGTTTGATAGAGCTCTGGGAGCTAGTGGAATCAAGGGATATGGGGAGAAGGTAGGCACGGGTTATTGATTGTGGACAATCAGCCATGATCACAATGAATGGCGGTGCTGGCTCGAAAGGCTGAATGGCCTCCTCCTGCACCTATTTTCCATGTTTCTATGCTTGCAAAAGTTATTTCGCCAGCTTATGAGGAGATATTACGTGAGTCTGCGTGAGAATTAGGCCCAGTTAACATGGAAAGATATTACTAGCTCAGTGTCATAACTGCTGATCCAGAGTAGAGTGCAGCTGTGCTTGTGTAAGGAAAGCAGTAACTATGGCCCTGCAACAAATGCACCATTTATTCAGAGACACAAGACATGGCGGATTTGGGAGCAGGCATGTACCGATGATGCTTCGGTACCGGAGCCTTCTTGTGTCTTGTGGAGTAGAGGGGGTAGAGCTGGTAAAGAGGGGCAAGGAGAAGGACTCAGGGCAATTATTGGCAATTGACAGGTGGATTCGGCTGAGGAAGGACGTTGATGAGATGGGCGGAGATATCCACCGCCGATGCAGATAGGGACAAAGATGGCCTCAGGATTGGAATATGTTCAGGATGAAAGATGGTGAATGGAACAAAATGCTTGTCAAAATGTACCGTTGGAATCACTCCCATTCTTGACTGAAATGGCACAGAGGCTTAGGGTGGGTAATGACTGTATCAAAGGAACATTGAAAATATGGTCAGAAGTACGAAATAAATTAAAACTGTCGAATTCCATTTGTACGGCCACTAAAATAGTGATAAACCCAGATTTTTTACCTTCTACTATGGACTCAGGGTATAACAATTGGTCAAACAAGGGGTTAATATATATCGCACAAGTGTTTAATGGACAGATCACGAAGTCATTCGAACAACTTGCACAGGAATTTAATCTACCAGCTCATGACGTTTTATAAATTCCTACAACTACGACATTACCTTCAGAAACATAAGAAATGGGAGAATATTTGTAAAAAAACATCCAAATTAGAGGAACTGTTAAGTATAAGAAAATAACTGCAGATGCCGGTACAAATCGAAGGTATTTATTCACAAAATGCTGGAGTAACTCAGCAGGTCTGAAGAAGGGTCTCGACCCGAAACTTACTCTAAACCAAAAACTGAAAATGTAACCCCTTACCTTCAGAAACATCAAACTGTCCGTTAGGTTCAGCTGATCCTGTAGCTTCAAGCATTTCTCTGGCATAGAGTTTATCTCCTCTTGAATCGCTCGGAGATTCTTTTCCATTGGATTTAGAACGCTGTTCTCTTCTTCCAGAAGATCCTTGAGAAAGAGCAGCTCTTTCTCATTGAGAATCTGGCACAGTTCAGCAAATACCGATGTGATGTAGGTCACCAGGTTCTGATACTGTTCCTGTCAAATGAAAGGTGAAGGTCAATATTATCGAGCCTGGAATCTAAGACAAAATAGCACAAGATCAGTGAAGGGAAACTGGAAACCTTACCTGGACTCCAGAAATCTTCTCTTTCTGTTGCTGCTCCATTTCCTCCATCGCTGATTTATTTTTTGTGAGAGTTTCCAAAGATGTTTTAATCTTCTCCTGGGATTGAGGTTCAGATTCAGTCAGTAAAAGAATTAGACCAGACGGAACCAATGGACTGCAGACACGGAACTGTACATGAACGTTTACAAAAAGACACAGACTGCTGAGGAACTTGGCGGGTCAGGAAGCGTATCGGTGGAGAGCCGTAGGCGACATTTTGGGTCAGAATCTTTCTTTGGACTGATTGGAGTAGGTGGGAAAGATGGGCCAGGAATACATCTGGCCAAGTGATGCCCCCATCACTTGTATCCACCTATCACCTAGCAGATGCATTCCTGGCCCATCTTTCCTCCCCCCTGGGGGGGGGGGGAGGGGTAGGGGTTTGGCAGCAGGTTGGTCAAAGGCCATACATGAAAAGACAAAAATAAGGGAAGTAAGGAGTAAGGAAACAAGAGGTGCAAATTGTAAAGCCAGAGGAAAGAATATAGATGGGGAGGGGTTGGGGATGGGAAGAAGGAAATGGTTGCACTGCCAGGTGTGGCATCGCTATACTAAAACCCTCGTTTGTTTGTTTGTTCCTGAACTACAGCCAAAGCGGAACACGATAGCGCGACAATTTTAGGCCCATCTTACTCAACGTCGTCCCTTTGCTGCCAATGGAAGAAGTTTCATTGAAATCGGTGTTATATTTTTAAAGTTATTCACATTTTAAAGTTTAAATCTATCTCCGAGGGAGGGAGGGCGGGTGGAGGGAGGGAGGGAGAAGGATGGAGTATAAGGGGGATGCAGTGGGGGAGGGGAAGGGGAGGGGGAAAGGGAGGAGGGGGTAGGGGTTGTGAGCTGGGGCAGGGAGGGGGAGGGGAGGAGGGAGGTATGGGAGGCGGGGGGGAGTGGGAATAGGGGGATGGTGGAGAGGAGAGGGGGAAGGGGGCGAGGGATGGAGGAGAGGGTGCTGCACCAATGCAGGAGAGGTTTGGGCCCAGTAACTTGGTCTATTAAAGCAAGGCAAGGCAAGTTTATTAATATAGCACATTTCAATAGACAATAGGTGCAGGAGTAGGCCATTCAGCCCTTCGGGCCAGCACCGCCATTCAATGCGATCATGGCTGATCACTCTCAATCAGTACCCCGTTCCTGCCTCCTCCGCATACCCCCTCACTCCGCTATCCTTAAGAGCTCTATCCAGCTCTCTCTTGAAAGCATCCAACGAACTGGCCTCCACTGCCTTCTGAGGCAGAGAATTCCACACCTTCACCACTCTCTGACTGAAAAAGTTCTTCCTCATCTCCGTTCTAAATGGCCTACCCCTTGTTCTTAAACTGTGGCTCCTTGTTCTGGACTCCCCCAACATTGGGAACATGTTTCCTGCCTCTAATGTGTCCAATCCCCTAATTATCTTATATATTTCAATAAGAATCCCCCTCATCCTTCTAAATTCCAATGTATACAAGCCTAATTGCTCCAGCCTTTCAACATACGACAGTCCCGCCATTCCGGGAATTAACCTAGTGAACCTACGCTGCACGCCCTCAATAGCAAGAATATCCTTCCTCAAATTTGGAGACCAAAACTGCACACAGTACTCCAGGTGCGGTCTCATGATGGCCCTGTACAACTGCAAGAGGACCTCTTTGCTCCTAATAATAATCTGCCTTTCTATTCTTACTTCCAAAGTGAATAACCTCACACTTATCTACATTAAACTGCATCTGCCATGTATCGGCCCACTCACACAACCTGTCCAAGTCACCCTGCAGCCTTATTGCATCTTCCTCACAATTCACACTACCCCCCAGCTTAGTATCATCTGCAAATGGGCTAATGGTACTTTTAATCCCTTCATCTAAGTCATTAATGTATATCGTAAATAGCTGGGGTCCCAGCACCGAACCTTGCGGTACCCCACTGGTCACTGCCTGCCATTCCGAAAGGGACCCATTTATCCCCACTCTTTGCTTTCTGTCTGTCAACCAATTTTCTATCCATGTCAGTACCCTACCCCCAATACCATGTGCTCTAATTTTGCCCACTAATCTCCTGTGTGGGACCTTGTCGAAGGCTTTCTGAAAGTCGAGGTACACCACATCCACTGACTCTCCCCTGTCAATTTTCCTAGTTACATCCTCAAAAAAGTCCAGTAGATTTGTCAAGCATGATTTCCCCTTCGTAAATCCATGCTGACTCGGAATGATCCTGTTACTGCTATCCAAATGCTCAGCAATTTCATCTTTTATAATTGACTCCAGCATCTTCCCCACCACTGATGTCAGACTAACTGGTCTATAATTACCCGTTTTCTCTCTCCCTCCTTTCTTAAAAAGTGGGATAACATTTGCTATCCTCCAATCCACAGGAACTGATCCTGAATCTATAGAACATTGAAAAATGATCTCCAATGCTTCCACTATTTCTAGAGCCACCTCCTTAAGTACCCTGGGATGCAGACTACCAGGCCCTGGGGATTTATCAGCCTTCAGTCCCATCAGTCTACCCAAAACCATTTCCTGCCTAATGTGGATTTCCTTCAGTTCCTCCATCAACCTAGGTTCTCCGGCCCCTAGAACATTTGGGAGATTGTGTGTATCTTCCTCAGTGAAGACAGATCCAAAGTAACGGTTTAACTCGTCTGCCATTTCTTTGTTCCCCATAATAAATTCCCCTGCTTCTGTCTTCAAGGGACCCACATTTGCTTTGACTATTTTTTTCCTCTTCACGTACCTAAAAAAACTTTTGCTCTCCTCCTTTACCCTCGTACCTCATCTTTTCTCCCCGTATTGCCTTTTTAGTTAACTTTTGTTGCTCTTTAAAAGAGTCCCAATCCTCTGTCTTCCCACTCTTCTTTGCTATGTTATACTTCCTCTCCTTAATTTTTATGCTGTCCTTGACTTCCCTTGTCAGCCACAGGTGTCTCTTACTCCCCTTAGAGTCTTTCCGCCTCTTTGGGATAAATTGATCCTGCAACCTCTGCATTATTCCCAGGAATACCTGCCATTGCTGTTGTACCGTCTTCCCTGCTAGGGCCTCCTTCCAGTCACTTTTGGCCAGCTCCTGCCTCATGCCTCTGTAATCCCCTTTGCTATACTGTAATACTGCAATGGCAATTCAAAGTGAGCATAAAAATACAGAACAAGGAGAAAAGGTAGGAAAACACAGATAATAAGAGTAATAAGATAAATAAATAAGTTATAAGTAAGATTAATAGAGGAATGATTAATAGAGTAATAGTTGGGACTTAAAGTGTTGTGGGTGGTGTGGGGTTGTTATGTATGCATGTAGTTTGGTTACCTACAAACTGTAAATGTTAATGTTTATGCTGAAAGAATTACACGAGAAATTCCGAGCTTCACAAGCGGAATTTGAGGCGCTATTCCTTCAGTTTGCAATCAAGCAAAACAGAAGCCCAGGGCAGAAAAGTCAGCGTAGGAATGCAAAGGAGAGTTGAACTGGTTAGCAACCGGTAGATCCATCGGGGCTTGGCAGGGGTACTCGCGGAACCGGTGGCTCAATCTACCCTCTCGCCTCGCCGGTGTAATGGAGGGCTCGCCGGGAACACGGGATGCAGTGGGTGAGGGTAACAGGTGGTGCACAAAAACCCCCCTCTCTCTCTCTCTCAGGGGTCCCTTGATGGGTGTAAGACAGACAGAAAGCAAAGAGTGGGGATAAATGGGTCCCTTTCAGAATGGCAGGCAGTGACTAGTGGCGTACCGCAAGGCTCAATGCTGGGACCGCAACTATTTACAATATACATTAATGACTTGGATGAAGGGATTAAAAGTACCATTAGCAAATTTGCAGATGATACAAAGCTGGGTGGTAGTGTGAACTGTGAGGAAGATGCTATGAGGTTGCAGGGTGACTTGGACAGGCTGTGTGAGTGGGCGGATGCATGGCAGATGCAGTTTAATGTGAATAAGTGTGAGGTTATCCACTTTGGTGGTAAGAATAGGAAGGCAGAGTATTATCTGAATGGTGTCAAGTTAGGAACAGGGAACGTACAACGAGATCTGGGTGTCCTAGTGCATCAGTCACTGAAAGGAAGCATGCAGGTATAGCAGGCAGTGAAGAAAGCCAATGGAATGTTTGCCTTCATAACAAGAGGAGTTGCGTATAGGAGCAAAGAGGTCCTTCTGCAGTTGTACAGGGCCCTAGTGAGACTGCACCTGGAGTACTGTGTGCAGTTTTGGTCTCCAATTTTGAGGAAGGATATTCTTGCTATTGAGGGCGTGCAGCGTAGGTTTACTAGGTTAATTCCCGCAATGGCGGGACTATCATATGTTGAAAGACTGGAGCGACTAGGCTTGTATACACTGGGATTTAGAAGGATGACAGGAGATCTTATCGAAACGTATAAGATTATTAAGGGGTTAGACACGTTAGAGGCAGGAAACATGTTCCCAATGTTGGGGGAGTCCAGAACAAGGGGCCACAGTTTAAGAATAAGGGGTAGGCCATTTAGAACTGAAATGAGGAAAAACCTTTTCAGTCAGAGAGTTGTGAATCTGTGGAATTCTCTGCCTCAGAAGGCAGTGGAGGCCAATTCTCTGAATGCATTCAAGAGAGAGCTGGATAGAGCTCTTAATGATAGCGGAGTCAGGGGGTATGGGGAGAAGGCAGGAACGGGGTACTGATTGAGAATGATCAGCCATGATCACATTGAATGGCGGTGCTGGCTCGAAGGGCCGAATGGCCTCCTCCTGCACTTATTGTCTATTGTAAGGGAGAAGGTATAGCCACAGGTGTCTCATGTCTTACTGTAGGTGGGGCGGGTACATGGGGAAGGGGTGGTTCGTGTGGGAAACTGAGTGCAAAACAGCAGTCCCCGAGGGTGCGGTCTCTGCGAAAGGCGGAAATGGAAAATCACCAGATGCTCTTTGCTTTTTTTACCTTGAAGATTTCAACTGCTTCTTTAATCGGCATGAAGAGGTGCTCTCTGTGTTCCCGCGCGTCTCGGCAGATCAGGCAGATTAGTTGTTTGTCTGTTTCGCAAAACAGCTTCAGTTCTTCCTGGTGTTCCTCGCAGTGAAGTTTACTTTGCTTGCTTTCCGTTTTCGGGCTGAGTGTTCGAGCTTTCTCGGTGATACTCACCAGGGCCCGATTCACCCTGAGGCTGCGGTCTGCAAACTCCTCTCTGCACTCCGGGCAGGAGTTTCTCCCCTCCCTGTCCCAACTCTGCGTGATGCAGGAGCGGCAGAAGTTGTGCCCGCACTCCAGTGACACCGGATCGGTGAAGAAATCCAGGCAAATGGGACAAACCACGTCCTCGGTCCAACACTCGGACTGAGCCATCGAAGCCATTTTCAATTCCCGGAACTTCCTAATTCACGCCGAGCCCTGGAGTACCGCGAGTGTTCAAATGTGCGCTGGCAGCAAAGGCTGAACAATACTAATAAACAACACCAAGTCAAGTCAAGTTTATTTGTCACATACACATACAAGATGTGCAGTGACATGAAAGTGTCAACGCCTGCGGATTGTACAAAAAAATTACAATTACAGCATAAAAATTAAAATTAATACAGATTTTTTTTAATTCTTTGGAGATATAATAGTTAACAATCCCGATGGCCTGTGGGAAGAAACTCCATCGCATCTGAAGAAGCCTGAAGAAGGGTCTCGACCCGAAACGTCACCCATTCCTTCTATCCAGAGACCCTGCCTGACCCGTTGAGTTACTCCAGCATTTTGTGTCCACTAGCATCTCATATTTCGCTTGGGCAGCTTGCAGCCCAGTCGTATGAATATTGATTTCTGTAATTTCCAGTAACTCCAGCATTCCCTCTCTCTCTATCTCCCCCACTCAAGTTGCAGTAGCTTCTCGTTTTCACTCAACAAACAGCTAATAATGGCCTGTTTCCTTTATAATCGTCACGTGTTTGCATATCTTTCATTCATTGTTCTTTATCTCTTGGTTGGTGCAGCGTGTGGGCGGGGCCCAGGAGCGGTTGGAGCAGCATGTGGGCGGGGCCAAGGAGCGGTTGGTGCAGCGTGTGGGCGGGGCCCAGGAGCGGTGGGTGCCGCGTGTGGGCGGGGCCCAGGAGCGGTGGGTGCCGCGTGTGGGCGGGGCCCAGGAGCGGTTGGAGCAGCGTGTGGGCGGGGCCAAGGAGCGGTTGGAGCAGCGTGTGGGCGGGGCCCTGGAGCGGTTGGTGCAGCGTTGGTTTAAAAACGTTCCCTGGTCTGGAGGAAGCCGCTGATTGGTGGAAGCGGACTAGAGGAAGCAGCTGATTGGTGGAAGTGGACTAGAGGAAGCAGCTGATTGGTGGAAGCGGACTAGAGGAAGCAGCTGATTGGGCGTAACCCCAGGGTTGTATTTCTGCTTTTTGTTCGTACTTTTAGTTCAGGGTTCAGTGAGTTCAGGGTTCAGTGAGTTCAGGGTTTAATGAGTTCAGGGTTCAGTGCTTTTTAGTAAAGGTACAGTTTAAAGCAAGGGTGTCAAACTCATTTTCACCCCGGGCCACATCAGCATTATGGTTGCCCTCAAAGGGCCGGTTGTAACTGTAAGACTGTATAAATGTAACTAATCCTTAACATATTGTTAAATAACTGTCTGCATTTGATTATTATTTATTGAAATGAACAAATATTGTACATGCATTAACATAAATGTAAAAATATATGTCAGCACATTGACAAATTGGGCCCGTTCTTCGTAGGGTTTCCATTTCGACCTGGGGAAATCGCGTTTTTTCTTTAAAATAAATTGTCTCTTAAAAAAAATAAAATGAATCTCAAAGGGGGGAGATGGAGAGGGGAGGGGTGGGTGAGATGGGGAAAGGGGAGAGGGATCCTCTGACACCATCCTGCCAGCGGCCATCTTCTTTCTCCTTCACAGTGGTGCCGTGCTCCTCCAGGGGAGGGGGAGCGCAATTAAAGGCGGTACAGGGAAGGGGAGAGGGTGTGACCGAGGAGCCTTGGACCCAAAGTCTCTCCTGTATTGGTGTAGCATCCTCAACCCCCTACTCAATCCCCCTGATCCCTCCTCTCCCTACCCCCCACTCTCCCATTTTCCCTGACCCCCACTGTCCCCCTTCTCCCCCAGCCCACTCTCTCATCCCCCCCATCAACACCCCTTCCTCCCCCCCACCCCTGCTGTCCCCTTCCCCCACCCCTCCTCCCCACCCCCACTCTTCTCTCCTCCCCACCCCACCCTCCTCCTCAGTAGCACTCTCCCTCCAACCCCCACTCGCACTCTCCTCCACCCCCCCATTCCCCACCACATCCCTTTCCACCGCTCTCTCCTCCCCCACCCACCCCCCCCACTCTCTCCTCCCCCGCCCCACATTCTCTCCTCCCTCAGCCCCACTCTCCCCAGTCCCACTATCACCTCCACCTCCTCACCCACCCCCGCCTCCCCCACTCTCTCCTCCCCTCACCACCCTCCCACCCCTCCCCTCCACCCACTCGCCCCACCTGCATTCTCACCGTCCCCCTCTCCCCCACCCCCACTGTCCCCCTTCCCCATACCCCCCATTCTCTTCCCCCCGCACTCCCTCTCTCCTCCCCCCACCCTCCCCCTCCTTTCACTCTCACTGTCCCCACCTTCTCCCTCTTTGCTTCCCCCCACTCTTCCCTGACCCCCACTACCCCCCTTCCCCCCACCCCCACTCTCTCTTCCCCCCACCACCACCCCCCTCCCCAGTCCCACTCTCCCCCTACTCTCTCCTCACCCACTCTCCTCCCCTTTCCCCACCACCCCTTTCCCCCACTCTCTCCTCCCCCCATTTTCTCCTCCACCCCCCCCCTCCTACCCCCACCCGCCCCCCACGTCCCCTCCCCTCCGTGGAGCCGTTGGCGGTGAAAGGCACTTACCGAACATGCAGGGAGGAGGAGGAGGGAGCCCCGGACGACTCGATTCGGGCGGCGGAGGTGGGACTACTCGAGTCGGGCGGCGGAGGTGGGACTACTCGAGTCGGGCGGCGGAGGTGGGCCTACTCGGGGCGGACGGCCGCGGGTCTGGGAGAGTGGGGAGTGGAGAGAAGTGAGAGGAGAGAGGAGAGAGGCGCGGCGGGGGATGCGCACAAGATGGCGGAGCATGAGGAGGCCGCCATCTTTCTGAGGTCGCGACGGGGCCGTCGGTGGCAGCGACCGCTGAAGGAGGAGGAGAAGAAGCTGCCCGGTCCCGCCGGGTCCGGGCGGGAGGGGGGACTCCAGGACGCCGTGCCCGTGGATTGAAGGGACGGAAGGGAAGGATGAGGACCATCAGTCCGACCATCTCCCTCCTGCTCGGGAGTGTCCCCCGGATGAGGTAGAGTGAGGAGAGGCCGTGCCGTCAGACGCACAGCACTTTGAAAAATGTGTTTAGAAATGAGAGTTTGAAAGTTAAAAATGTCTGTAACTTAAAAGATATTCGACCAATGACAATTAAGCTCTCGCGGGCCGCACAAAATGACCTGGCGGGCCGCATTCGGCCCGCGGGCCTTGTGTTTGACACATGTGCTGTAACCAAAACTGCACACAGTACTCCAGGTGCGGTCTCACCAGGGCCCTGTACAACTGCAGAAGGACCTATTTTCTCCTATACTCAACTCCTCTTGTTATGAAGGCCAACATTCCATTGGCTTTCTTCACTGCCTGCTCTTCCTGCACGCTTCCTTTCAGTGACTGATTTACTAGGACACCCAGATCTCGTTGGACGTCCCCTTTTCCTAACTTGACACCATTCAGATAATACTCTGCCTTCCTATTCTTACCACCAAAGTGGATAACCTCACACTTATCCACATTAAACTGCATCTGCCATGCATCCGCCCACTCACACAACCTGTCCAAGGCAACCTGCAACCTCATAGCATCTTCCTCACAGTTCACACTGCCACCCATCTACCGGTGACTCAGCACTTCAACTCCCCCTCCCATTCCCAATCTGTCCTTTCTGTCCTGGGCCTCCTCCATTGTCAGAGTGAAGGAACAGCAAATTGGAGGAAGAGCACCTCATATTTAGCGTGGGTAGTTTACACCCCAACGGTATGAACATTGACTTCTCTAACTTCAAATAGCCCTTGCTTTCCCTCCCTATCCCCTCCTCCTCCCCAGTTCTCCCACCAGTCTTTCTGTCTCCGACTACATTCCATCTCTGTCCCACCCACTCCCCTGCCATCAGTCTGAAGAAGGGTGAAGAAGGGTCTCGACTCGAAACGTCACCCATTCCTTCTCTCCAGAGATGCTGCCTGGCCCGCTGAGTTACTCCAGCATTTTGTGTCGACCAGTAAATTTATTCATTCGACTAGTCCTCAGGCATACAGCACACACTCTCACCAACACACACCTTACATGTGGGGACTCACCATGACTTACACAACCATCCATGAACACACTCACCAACGCAGGATACATGCAACCACTGATATTTAATACGACCATTACATTAACTCAGTCTGACGCACACACGTACCCAGCCGCAACTTCGCCATCCTCGTCTCCCATTTCGCTCTCCCTGTCCGCGACCACCAAAACATTTCACTTCCACTTCCCGGAAGAAAATTGGCGGAAATGTATTTCTCTTTTCCATCTCGCGCAATTGTGGAAAATCCCCCGGGGGAAACTTTCATTGTCCGCCCGCCTGTGCCCGAGGCCGAGCGGCCTCTCCCCCGGTCCCGGGGCCGCGCTGCCCGAGCCGACCCCCGGGGACTCTCTGATTCTCTGCTTCTCCCCCCAGTCTCCGTCACCCTGGATGTGGAAACAGTGCATCCGGGGCTCGAGGTGTCTGAGGATCGGAAGAGGGTGGGACAGACCGAGTCTCGGAGGAGTCTCC
The DNA here is from genome assembly GCF_053455715.1 of Rhinoraja longicauda. Taxonomy (NCBI): domain Eukaryota; kingdom Metazoa; phylum Chordata; class Chondrichthyes; order Rajiformes; family Arhynchobatidae; genus Rhinoraja; species Rhinoraja longicauda. The sequence goes on along the minus strand of NW_027602230.1, from coordinate 6,306 downwards.
CTGACACCGGGAAGAGGTTCATAAACTGGCTGTGTGTGCTGGGATCGGAGGGATTCACATCGGGGAGACATTACTGGGAGGTGGATGTGGCGGGGAGTACGTACTGAAGTCTGGGAGTCGCCACAGAGTGTGTGGAGAGGAAGAGACAGGCCGAACTGACCCCGGAGACTGGAGTCTGGAGCATCGAGCGGGATAGTAATGAGCTTAATGCAGTCACCTCCCCTCCATCCCGTCTCCCCGCCCGTCCCATCCCCTGGAGGGTGGGAGTTTACGAGTCCGGGACAGTTTCCTTTTACGACGCGGGCACCAAGTCCCATCTCCACACCTTCACTGGGAATAAATTCACTGAGAAACGTTATCCTTTCTTTGGGCCTTGGCAAGAAACCCAGTGGCTGAGAATCTGCTCCGGTTCCTCTCCGGGTGTGTGAAAGGGTCGGGTCCCGGGACCGGCGTCAGGAGCGAGGCTCAGGGGCTGTGGGGCAGAAACCCGGTGGACAACAGGTCGGCGCTGAACGGCTTCCATTTAATTCCCAAATTCCGCGTCGTAAAACCCCAGTGAGCGCGGAAATAAATCCAGGGGGAATGTCAATGTGGGAAGAGTGAAATAAACAGCCAATGCGTTTAGAAGTGTTGATCCGCCTCTTTTTTAAACGTGTTATCGGATCCCGTCAACTGAACTTTTATTAAAAAATCTAAGGATTGATACACTTGACCTCCCTGCTCATACTTGACCCATGGGATCTCGATCTCATCAGGATCATAAATGGTCGGAAATCTTCACCGGGGCACGGAAAAGTGGGACATTGAACAAATTTGACATTGCAGTTGAACTTATTAGATGTGGAGAGAATCATAGGTGATAGGAGCAGGATTAAGCCATTCGGCCCTTCAAGTCTACTCCGCCATTCAATCATGGCTGATCTATCTCCCCCTCCTAACCCCATTCTCCTGCCTTCTCCCCGTAACCCTTGACACCCGTACGAATTAAGAATCTGTCCATCTCTGCCTTAAAAATATCCATTGATTTGGCCTCCACAGCACTCTGTGGCAAAGAAATCCACAGATTCACCACCCTCTGACTCAAGATATTCCTCCTCGATTGCCTAAAGGAACATCCGTTAAATCTGGGGCTGTGACCTCGGGTCCGAGATTCCCACGAGTGGGAACATCCTCTCCACGTCCACTCTATCCAAGCCTTTTTCACTTATCGGTAAGTTTTAGATCGCCGGGCAGGCTACCGGTGCAACCCACGGGAATGTGAATAACGAATGGGGTTTTATGTGGGCAGGAAGAAGGTGGCAATGGTGAGCCTGCGAACAATTAAGAAGGAGATGGGAACTGCATAATTACCAATAGCGACACGATACGATAAATCTGTATTTATCCCCGGAGGGAAATTGGTCTGCCAATTGGTCGCGACAAACAACAAGGTACACGAAAATCATGAAATTGAAATAAAAAAATTTAAAGGGGAAAAGGGGACGTACAACGAGATTTGGGTGTCCTAGTGCATCAGTCACTGAAAGGAAGCATGCAAGTACAAGCAGGCAGTGAAGAAAGCCAATGGAATGTTGGACTTCATAGCAAGAGGAGTTGAGTATGGGAGCAAAGAGGTCCTTCTGCAGATGTACAGGGCCCTAGTGAGACCACACCTGGAATACTGTGTGCAGTTTTGGTCTCCCAATTTGAGGATAGATACTCATGCTATTGAGGGCGTGCAGCGTAGGTTTACTAGGTTAATTCGCGGAATGGCGGGACTCTCGTATGTTGAAAGACGGGAACGACTAGGCTTGTACACACTGGAATTTAGAAGGATGAGAGGGGATCTTATCGAAACATATAAGATTATTAAGGGGTTGGACACGTTAGAGGCAGGAAACATGTTCCCAATGTTGGGGGAGTCCAGATCCAGAGGCCACAGTTTACGAATAAAGGGTAGGCCATTTAGAACGGAGATGTGGAAAAACTTTTTCAGTCAGAGAGTTGTAAATCTGTGGAATTCTCTGCCTCAGAAGGTAGTGGAGGCCAATTCTCTGAATTCTTTCAAGAGAGAGCTAGATAGAGTTGTTAAGGGTATCGGAGTCAGGGGGTATAGGGAGAAGGCAGGAACGGGATACTGATTGAGAATGATCAGCCATGATCACATTGAATGGTGGTGCTGGCTCGAAGGGTCGAATGGCCTTCTCCTGCACCTATTGTCTATTGTCTAAAATTGAGGGGAAAAAGTAGACTATTCCCCTCAGCTGAGGATTCTAAAACTAGAGTCCCGCGGTACCCCGCTCCCCTTCCCAACACCGGGTCTCCCGCCGTCCCTCACGGCGCTCCCCCCACGCTGAGTCCACCATAGTCTTCCCCTTCCCGTCTCACGCTCCGACCGCCGATCGCGGGTCGATCGGGATCCCCCTTCCCTCCGCCGCGGAGGCTCAGGTTTCTAACGCGCCTACTCTATAGACAATGGACAATAGACAATAGGTGCAGGAGGAGGCCATTCGGTCCTTCGAGCCAGCATCACCATTCAGTGTGATCATGGCGACACTCTCAATCATGGCTGATCACTCTCAATCATTACCCCGTTCCTGCCTTCTCCCCATCCTCTCTGACTCCGCTATCCTTACGAGATCTATCTCGCTCTCTGGAATGCATTCAGAGAATTGGCCTCCACTGCCTTCTGAGGCAGAGAATTCCACAGATTTACAACTCTCTGACTGAAAAAGTTTTTCCTCATCGCCGTTCTAAATGGCCCACCCCTTATTCTTAAACTGTGGCCCCTAGTTCTGGACTCTCCCAACATTGGGAACATGTTTCCTGCCTCTAACGTGTCCAACCACTTAATAATCTTATATGTTTCAATAAGATCCCCTACCATTCTTCTAAATTCCAGTGTATGCAAACCTAGTCGCTCCAGTCTTTCAACATACGACAGTCCCGCCATTCCGGGAATTAACCTAGTAAATCTACGCTGCACGCCCTCAACAACAAGAATATCCTTCCTCAATTTTGGAGACCAAAACTGCACACAATACTCCAGGTGCGGTCTCACTAGGGTTCTGTACAACTGCAGAAGGACCTTTTTGCTCCTATACTCAAGAGACGAAGAGCTGTTCCTCGAGAACCCATGGAAACGTTCATTGTCCGTGGGATTCGGAGAGTTCTCGGAGTTTAACTTCATGAAGTAGAAACAAGGAACCGCAACATGCTGGAGTAACTCGGCGGCCAGGTAGCGTCCCTGAAGAACATGGATAGGCGAGGTTTCCGGACGGGATCTTTATTGGGATAAAACATGGGTAGATGACGTTTCGGGTGCGGGTCCATCTTCAGACCGAAGATGGGTCCCAACCCGAAACATCACCGATACGTTTTCCAGAGATGGTGCCTGACCGGCCGAGTTACTCCAGCACGTTGTGTAATTCTGTGAATCTGCGTGGCTTCTCGTCAAGCTCTCAAACACCCGTTTAAACTAATCCCAGTTTAGCTCGCCCCGTGTTCCGCTAAATCCCTTCAATCGTTACCAAAGAACAGAAGCAACTGTATTTTTTAGTGCGGCTAAACAGGAGTATCGAGGAGAGGTCCGCGAGGTTAGAGCGAGAACGTCCAAACTCCACACAGCGAGCACCAGTTGTATCTGTGCGACAGCAGGTCATTTTAGCTGTACCACAATAGTGCCCGCATGCGATGGAAAACTAAAGGGCAGACAACGGGAATGTCACAGTCACCCCCGGTGATGCTGCCTGACCTGCTGAGTTACTCCAGCATTTTATGAATAAATACCCAGCTAACAATGGCCTATTTCCGTTAACAGCCTAATTTTTTTTGCATATTTTTCATTCATGTGTTCTATATCTCTCTGCATCCTCGTCTATATCTATCGTTTCTCTTTCCCCTAACGCTCACTCTGAAGAAGGGTCCCGACCCGAAACGTCGCCCATTCCTTTTCTCCAGAGGTGCTGTCAGACCCGTTGAGTTACTCCAGCTTTTAGTGTCTATCTTCGGTTTAAACCAGTATCTGCAGTTCCTTCCTACACATGTAGATTACACAGAGAGACTGTGGAACGCCACATTTCACCGGTGTTCGCACGTTACCATTTAACAGTCGCTCTAAATATATATTTCACCATCGTTTCCCATCCACGTATGGCACCATTTTGGCCTTGACGCCTATGTTCTGCTTTACACTGTCCCAGGTCCATATCTCTGGTATATTCACTTTCAAGAACGAACGGCCCCCTCCCTGCTGTGAGATTAGTTGCAGGTTTGCTCGGACAACTACACAATGAACCCTTGCAGTTTAATGTGGATAAATGTGAGCTTATCCACTTTGGTGGCAAGAATAGGAAGGCAGAGTATTATCTGAATGGTGTCAAGTTTGGAAAAGGGGACGTAAAACGAGATCTGGGTGTCCTAGTGCACCAGTCACTGAAAGGAAGCATGCAGGTACAGCAGGCAGTGAAGAAAGCCAATGGAATGTTGGCCTTCACAACAATAGGAGTATAGGAGCAAAGAGGTCTTTCTGCAGTCGTACAGGGCCCTAATGAGACCGCACCTGGAGTACTGTGTGCAATTTTGGTCTCCAAATTTGAGGAAAGATATTCTTGCTATTGAGGGCGTGCAGCGTAGGTTCACCAGGTTAATTCCCGGAATGGCGAGACTGTCGTATGTTAAAAGACTGGAGCGATTAGGCTTGTATACACTGGAATTTAGAAGGATGAGAGGGGATCTTATTGAAACATATAAGATTATTAAGGGATTGGTCACGTTAGAGGCAGGAAACATGTTCCCAATGTAGTGGGAGTCCAGAACCAGGGGCCACAGTTAAGAATAAAGGGGAGGCTATTTTGAACGGAGATGAGGAAAAACTTTTTCACTCAGAGAGTTGTAAATCTGTGGAATTCTCTGGCTCAGAAGGCAGTGGAGGCCAAATCTCTGGATGATTTCAAGAGAGCTAGATAAAGATCTTTAGGATATCGGAGTCATGGGGTATGGGGAGAAAGCAGGACCGGGGTACTGATTGAGAATGATCAGCCATGATCACATTGAGTGGTGGCGCTGGCTCGAAGGGCTGAATGGCCTCCTCCTGCGACTATTCCCTATTGTCTATTGCAGTCAATTAACATTCATTATACGAAGTGGGAGGGTGCGGAGTGGATAACGCGATACTTCAAGAATTAAGCCGCTCCCTGAAGCAAACAAACTTCGAACCCGGAAATGCTCGGAATTAAAATGGCTTCGAAAGACCAGGTCGAGAGTTGGTCCGAGGAGGCAGTTTGTCCCATCTGCCTGGATTTCTTCACCGATCCGGTTACACTGGAGTGCGGGCACAACTTCTGCCGCTCCTGTATCACACAGAGTTGGGGCAGGGAGGGGACAAACTCCTGCCCGGAATGTAGAGAGGAGATTGCAGACCGCAGCCTCAGGGTAAATCGGGCCCTGGCGAGACTGTCTGAGAAAGCTCGAGCACTGAGCCTGAATCGGACAGAGAAGGGAAGTAAACTTTTCTGCGAGGAACATCAGGAAGAAAAGAAGCTGTTTTGTGAAAATGACAAGAAACTTATCTGTGTGGTTTGTCGAGATGCGTTGGAACACAGAAACCACAGCTTCCTTCCGATTATAGAAGCTGTAGACATCTACAAGGTTAATGCAAACAGATTTGTATCTTTATTTACCTTGTTGAGTCTTTGTTGTCTAACGCCTTTATTCTTTGATCCCAGGCTCGGGTAAAATCGGCCATAGAATCTGTCACGAAAAATAAATCTGATATCGACGAAATAAAACAACAACAACTACGAAAGATTTCCAAAGTTCGGGTGAGGCCTTTCTTTTTTTTTTAATGTTTATTTTTTTAAATTTAATTTATTACAGTGCATATAACAACAACAGTAAACCCCATCCATCCCCTTCCCTACATCATCATGAAAACAAACAAACAAAAACAAACAAATAAATAAATAAAAATAAATTAAAAAAAAAACATAACTACAATGTGACAAAAAAAGACAAAAGCACAAAAACATGAGGCAAGGTAATTTTCACAAGTCAAATATTTCAGTATTTTCACTGCTGGATTCAAAGAAGGTACAAAAGCATGTGGCATTGAGGGGATAGTTTTACTTGTGCTCTTTAATGTTGAGTATTCGCCGCTTTTTCGTCAGGATAGTTTGTCTGTTTGTTTCTATGTTAATTGTTTTTGTAAAGCGCTTTGAGCATGTGATAAGGCGCTATATAAAATAAATGGATTATTATTATTATTATTATTAATATGCTGCAGCACTGGGTTCCATATGTTGAAGAACTTTTGAGGGTTGCCAGACA